>NW_026138062.1:2045000-2337500 GCF_025592945.1 Manacus candei
CTTCCTTATCTTGGGAGTTCTGCCTGATGTTTTTGTGGCCTGTAGATTCTGCATTCTTTGTGTCCACTATCAGTGGTGCATCCTTCTACCTAAGCTTTGTTAAACTCCCCCTAGGTCTGAGATCACTGAAGTATGTCAAGCCCTAAACTTTTCACGAGGCAATTCTACCAACAAATAATTTGTTTTTCTAATAGCCAGGGACTGCTTTGAGATCTCCCCTGTCTCCTCCAGGCTGAACAAACCAAGTGACTTAAGCTGCTCCTGGTATGGCTTCCCCTGTAGATCCTTCACCATCTTTGTAGCCCCCCTTTGGATGCTAATAGCTTTATATCTTTCTTATGTTATGGTGTACCCAGGACTCGAGGTGAGGCCACCCCAGTGCAGACAAGAGCAGGACAATGACCTCCCTCAACCGGCTGTCGATGCTTTGCCTGATGCCCCCCAAGACAGTTAGCCCTCCTGGCTGCCAGGGCACTGCTGACTCATAATTCAACTTCTGTTGACCTGGACCCCCAGGTCTGTTTCTGCAGCACTGGTGAACAAGTATGGAATCGTTTCTGTGTCAGTGCATAAGGGTATCTCGCTCTTATTCCTCTTACCAGCGCATTCATTTTCTTACAGTGATTTTACTGTGTGGAGCCTTCACGTACTTTGCTAAAGAGCAGACCAATCCCTACAGAGCCAGCTTGAGGGAGTCCTCCGCTGGGACCTGGAAGCTGCCAGCAAAGGCGGTAAACAGAAAGGCACTTGGCACTCTCCAAGTTTAAAACTCCTGCTTCAGGCTCAAGACCAATCTCTGCAGCCAAAACCCCTTCTTGTTGACTAGTCAACAGCGTCTGTAAAATAATAACGCGGTTTTTAAAGCTCCCCAAGAGCCAGACTGACTAGCTGTGGTTGTATTGCCAGACACACGTTTGTTACGGCCTCCAGGAGGCGAGGCCCCGGCACTGGGTTTTGGGAGCGGCTCTTCCCGGGAGCGCCGGGCGCTGCTCCTGCTTTGGCAGCCGGCGCAGGCTGCCCCGCTCTCCCGGCTCCGGGCCCGGCTGCCCGCCCTGCCCGCGCTCCCGTCCCCCCGCCAAGCACGCCCCGTCCTCTGGCAGCCGGGCCGGCCCGGGCAAACAACCCCGGCTCTGCTCCCCCAGCCCGGGGCACCCGGCGCTGCCCCGGCCGCGGGGGAGGGAGCGCGGGCAGGCACCGCCCCGCGTCCCGCTCCGCCCCGCCGCCTACTCCCCGGAGAGGCGCCCCAGGACGGGCAGAAAGCGGCGGCCGCAGGCAGGAGTGGAGGCGCGGACACAGCAGCAGCGCTGGCGAGTGAGTACCCCGGCCGAGCGCCGGGGGCCGGGCCGGGCCGGGCCGGACCGAGCGGGGCGGGGCGGTCCGCCCTTCTCGCCACGTGATGCGCGGCCCCGCCGGGGGAGCGGGCGTGTTTCGGCGCAGGCTGCGGGTCCCGCCGGGGCCGGCGCTGGGGGCCGGCGGCGGGGAAGGGCGCTGCCGGCTGTCCCGCACCGCCGGAGAGCACGCCTGCCGCCGCCGGGCTGCGGGCTGCGGGGGCGGGCCCGTAAGAGCCACGTGTGAGAGCGGCGCGGCTCGGCCCCGCCGGCCGGGCGGGAGCTGCGGGCGGCTCGGCCTCCGCACCCGGGTTCGGGGCTCCCTCCCGGGGACCCGGCTGCCCGTGGTGCGAGCAGAGGTGGGAGGAGTGGCTCATCGGTGACACGGCCGAGCGCAGGAAGAGCTGTCCGTGACGCTCTCGCCTTCTCCTGGTGGCTGGGCGCATCCTCCAAACAAGAGTGTTCATTATGATCCAAGATACTCGTTTCAGTAACATACCTTTGCCTTAGTAATGGTTAGTGACGTGTATTTGAAGAGCTAATATCTACATTAAAGGGAAAAGAGAAAGGAAATAGTTTAGGTATCATACATGAAGAGACGCTGTGACAATCGATAACTGTCTACACCTGTCAAGTGGAAGGTGTCCCTGCCCACGGGAGGAGGGTTGGCACTGGGTGATTTTTAAGGTCCCTTCCAACCCAAACCATTTTATGTTTCTGTATCCTTACAAGATGACGCTTCAGACTTCAGAGCATTTATCTTTTTGCCCTCAGTATTTGGACCAGAATGTTGGGGGTTTGTTATCCCTTTTTTTTTTTAATTGTCTTAGGGGTTTAATTTTGCTATGTTTTCATCTCCTGCCTTTTCTGTATCCTTTTGCATTATAGAGTTATGTAAACATTTTACTTTTGAGTTAACCTGCATTTAGTTGTATCTGTGTTAACTCCAGACAATTAATTTCCTAATTTTTTGCTCCAGGAATTTTTTAATTTGCTGCTTCTGTAATTTTTGCCCTCCTTTGAAAATAGCAAAGTAGTGAATTATATAGAGGTTAACGTACAGAGGCACAGTTGTAAATATTTCCGTGACCAAGTTATTTGATGTTGATCTCTATGTGGAGTGGACTTGTTTTATATACACTCTAGTTTAAACAGGCAGTCAAGCTGGAAAAGCAATTTCTTGACAATTAAAATTGTTCATGGTGTGACAAAGGCCATTAAGAGAGGCTTTAAATTTTGCATCAGAACAAAAAAACAGGCATATTTCCATCATTCTTCACACACACACACTCCCCAAGAAAAGCCTTAAAAACCTACATGTGTCTTAAAAATATAATTATCCTTTGTCAGCACTCATCTCCTGCCCTCACTCCATCATAGCTGTCAAAGTCATATGAACACTAACATGTCTTATTATCAAAGTGTAGTACATCATTCTTCTGCCATGGGTAAATAAAAGAACAGATGTCTCTGTTACTGTCTGTCTCAAAACCTGAATTGTCAAGGGTGTTACATGTTAAACAAAAGAAAAAATGACCTAAATATACATTGCTAATATTTTTAAATCTGCATCCTCCTGCTGACAACTATTAACTTCTTGATATGTGCGTCATAGTTCATTTTCCATGCGTTTTTGCAGCATGTTTGCTCCTCACTTTCCAAATTGCTGTGGTGGTCTGCATCAGCTTTGCAAGGAAGTTTCTTTGAGCTTGTTCATGCGTTTGAGACCACTGGAATATTGAACAGAGCTTTGCTTAATGACTGAAGAGTGTGTGTCATATTGTTTATAAGTTTCATGTCACCTGCTGCTTATAGTTTCTTCTGGTGACTTTATATGTGTGATCAGAGTTTTCCCTTGCTTATTTTCTCATATTCAGGATAGAAGTATTGCTTTGAATGCTTCATTTACTGCAGTGTCTGCTTTTTATCCTTTAGAAAGGATCACCGTGTCAGTTCATGCTTTCCTTGGCTGATTTTTGACATGGAATGCTAGGTGCCTCCAGAGAGTGGAGGGCACGAACCAGGCCTGGTTTGAACCAGACATCCTGCTGTCTCTGCCACCCACTGTTCTGCAGAGTACAGCCTCTTCCCTTGAAAAAGTGTTGTCTAGCATTGGCTTTAGCCCTGCTCTGAGGGGGAGGCTGGGCTGGGTGACCTTCAAAGGTCCCTTCCAACCAACATTTCTCTGAGTCTGTCTATACATTCTCATAACTCCCAATAGTAACCCAACTGCCTATTTCAAAAGAAGTTTCCTCTTGAAAATTACTTTTATCTGACTGCTGATGTGATGAAACCACAGGTTTTGCCTGTTCTGCTTCTCTTGTTCATATGGTTGTGTTTGTTCTTCTTGGGGAACTTCTGGGAAGTCAGGTTATGTGACTGCCTGATTTATGTTGTGAATTTTCAAGTGTAGTTACAGGCACAAAGGTGTAGTCATGGGGGTGTCATGAAGTGAAATAAGAAAAATAAATTCTAGGGGCATGTTGTGGCATTTTTCTTCTGCTACTAGCTCTGGTACACTTTTGTTCTCTGGTGAACTAGCCAGATTATTTTTCTGTGTAATCCTGAACTCCATCAGTAGTTACTGTTGGTAGAAGAAAAATACGCCATGTTTCACTGTAGTACTTGTCATTGCTTTTTTGAAGCAATGCACTTTTCTATTCCTTCCTAATCAAGTCGTCCTGTATGTTTCTCAGGCTCTAAAAGTATACATTCTTTGAACTTGAACCTGGTCAAATAATTTTCATAACTTTCTTGATTTAAGTAGAATTGAGTGTGAAACTTTCATGACATTTTAAGTGAACTGCTTAAGCAGAGATCACGTGCCATAACAGGATGTATTTTCTATATGAACTGCTGCTACCTTTCCTTTTCTTATCTTTCAAAATATTTTTTGCAGCATTCTGACAGAGAGGGTAAGTATTACATAGATAATAAGAAACAGGGGAAATGGATGGACCCAGTCATGTTATTGACTTAGTAAACATAATACCCTTTTCATTTTGTCTCTCTAAAGAGAGTGTTTAATACCTTTTTTCTTCAAAAATAGAACTATTCAGGCAGTAATAAATCATTGTTCTTAAACCAAAATATATAGCTATTTAGAGTTTTCTCCTTTTTTTTTTACTCCAAAGGTTTAATTACATTTTATGGATCATGTCAGATACAACTCTCTTTTCCCCACTTCCAATTAATGCTAAAGAAGGACAGGCTATACTGGGGTAATATCATGTCCTATTGATTTAATGGCCTTTACATGAAGATTTTTGACCACTGTGATTTCTTTAAGTGTATCAACTGTTTTCTCTTAACATCTTGAGAAAACACATCAGTATTACTGTCACTCTGGATTTCTCTGTCTTACAGGACACCTCTTTTCCTTTGAAATTACCCACATAACCACCTCTCTTTGCAGTGTTTTGACTGTAATTGCTCATGACCTTTACTAACAGCCAGAGTTACCATCATATTGCTGACATTCTGACAGAAGTTCTTGGCCACGCAGAATTGCTTTTTCTCATCCTTTCCCTGAACCATTGCTTTTTTCCAGTGCTCTGTGTTGTTACAAACTGTGAGGGAGATCATCCCACCCATGCCAGGCTTCAGCTGTGGGAGTGTATCTGCATAAGAACAACGCTGCAATTTGAAATATTTGTGCTATCAAGTAATACCAGAGTAATTGCAAGTCTGTTTATCTTCTTTCCCTCCCCTCATTTTGTCTAGCCTAACACAGCCCCACAACTTTTATTTCAGTAAAATTCAGCTTGGAAGGGACCTTGTGAGTCGCTAGTCCAGTCTCCTTATTCAGAGCAGGGTCCTCTGTGTGAGCAGACCATGGTGTGTTTTATCCAACATGCCTTGAAAACCTACAGAGATAGAGACTACACAACTTCTCTGGGCAGCTTGCTTCAGTTTTTGTCTGCATCATGAGAATCCTTTTCCTTGGATCAAATTGGGGCCTCTCTTATTCTGGTCAACTCTGACACATACCGCTGTGAAGAGATTGGCTGGGTTTCCTGGATAACCACTTCACAGGTATGAGAAGACTGCTATTAGGACACCAAAAAGCCATCTCTTGTCAAGTTGAACAGGCTGTTTCCTGAGCTGCTTTTCACAGAGCGGGTGCTCTTGCCCCATGACCATGTGAATGCACCACAGTTTGTCCATATTTTCTCTTGTTTTGGGCCCAAAACTGCATACAGTATTGTAGATGTGGTCTAGTGAGTATCAAGTACAGGGAGATCCTCTCTTCCCATTGGTCATGTTCCCATTAATACAGTGCAGGGTGCTTGCTGCCGTGGCCGCTTTCTTTGTTCAGCAAAGGTGTATTCATGAGTTAAGGTAAGGATGAGTAAGGTAAATCGTTAGAACGTCAGAGGAAGCATGAATCCCAGACATCATGAATCCCAATATCATCTTGACTGTTGTACTACACTTCTGGCTAAGTCTTGGCTCCAGCAACAGTCAGGATTGTAGCATTCCTGTTAGTGAGGAGGGAGATGCAGATGCTCATTTCTCATCACGTCTAGATGTCTTGCTGTTTACTTATATATTCCACAAGTTGCAGGAATAGTTTTTGGTATTATGTTACTTTCTGGTAAAAGTATTATGCACAATTTAAATAATGTCTTAGAATGGTAGTAGACTTTTCTCTAAAATACTTCTTTTTTGCTGCTGATCTGGACTCAGTCTTCTGTAATTTCTCTCTTTCATCTCTCCATATCTGGTCCTGTTTAGCCTGGAGATGTCTGAGAGGGGACCTCATCAATGTATATAAGTATCTGAAGGGAGGGTCTCAAGAGGATGGATCCAGGCTCTTCTCAATGCCAAACAATAGGACAAGAGGCAACAGGCAGAAACTGATGCACAGGAAACTCCACCTGAATATAAGGAAGAACTTTGTTACTGTGTGGGTGACTGTGCACTGTAACATATTGCCTGGGGAGGTTGTAGAGTCTCCCTCACTGGAACTACTCAAGAACCATCTCTGGATGCAATCCTGTAAAATGTGCTCTAGGATAACCCTTCTTGAGCAGGGAGGTTGTACCAGGTGATCCACTGTGGTTCCCTTCCAATCTGACCCATTCTGTGATATGCTGGGTATCAACCTGTACCTCTGCCGCTGCCTTCTGCATCTCAGGGACTTAAAGTTGTCTACAGATCTAGTGAAATATATCAATTAATACATTTTGCCTTCTGGTAGGCAGACCAGTTTGTGTACAGGACTTGAAATAACTGTGGGTTTCTTGTTTCTACTGACACACAGTACTGATAAGAATTGTGAGTTTGTACCTCAGCTCTGCCCTCTTTAGTCTCCTTACTTAGATGACAGACTTCCATTTGAAATGTGAGTTACATTTGTAGTTCCTGGCAAGAGATTCAGCTCACATCTCTTTACACCAACTGGTGATGCCTGAATGACCAGCCTAGATTCTGAACTTTAGGAAATTAAAGTGAGGTGAATGCTACCTCTGGCTCATAAAAAGTTATTAATAGCATTCTTTATGAATTCTTTTACATTGAACCCAAGTGTTTGTTGTTTAATTGCATATTGAACAGGTTAGGGTATGGACACTGAATTTTACCGCCAAAAGCGGTAAGTGGTTTTAATTACGTCTATGGATCCTATGCAATTTCTGTAAGTAACAGTTTTGTTCTTGCTTGGATCTCAGAATGCGTGAATTTCTCTCGAAATCTAAGGTAACAGGTTAGATCATTTCCCATCAGGAGAAGCAAAGTCCACATATACAGTAATACTGAAAGCTTGAAGAAAAATAGAAATAAACCAATTTTCTTCGAAACATTGCTGAGAAAAATGATTTTGAAAGTGAGACTGTAAGTAGTGAGTGAGAAATGAGGGTCTTGTTCTGTTTCTGTGTTGCAAGAATGGTGTTTGCAGTTGTTTTGAATGACAGGTAGACCTAGTGATGAACAGGGAGTTCTTGAGAGTACTCATGAGAGTAAAGCCAGAACAGGAATTCATTATATAATAGTTTCATTAGAAGAAGATATGGGTTGTTTTAAATTGGAAGGAAATAGTAGGTAGATAGGCCAAAGTACATAAAGGGCCCCACTTGAAGTTTTAATCCTCTTGTCTTTAATTTTTTTTCTTTTAATGCTTTTGTTAGCTTTACCTTATTGAAGCTAATTTAACTATTTGCATGACCTATCATTCATTGGAAGTGCTGGAATAAAACATTTCTGATTCTGTAACACATAATGTGTGCTTCAAGATCGAAGGACAATGTTTAAGGCTGTTTAATCATTGATTTTGCATCTATAATTTCAATTCCTATGCTAGAAGCTACAAAATAATTGGTATCACAAGAAAGCAAACTTGCAGACTCAAGTGGTTTGCAAGTCCAGAAGTGTGATGGGAAGATGTTGCCCAGTAAATGTAATTGGTTCTGTGTCTGCATCTTTACAGGTGTCCAGAGAAGGGATATTGACCTGTCCTTAGGGCTCTCCCTAATTTTAGCTTGCAAACCACCATGGAATTGCTTTTGCCCATGCAGTCCATCTCTCTGCTCCTATGCACAAGCCTCCTGCATAACTCCCTTTTGTTATGATGTTCTTCTGGCTCCTTTTTTTTGTGTATTTTCCTGTGCTCATGGGGTTAGGAGACTTTATGCTGGCAGTATGTGAAATGAGTGCTGGAATGCGCACTCTTGTAGGGATTTACCCAACCCAGCTCACCTGGTCTGAGAAGACATTGTACTACAGTGAGGCAGCAGGTTTTTGTTAGTGTTTCAGTTTGGGGAAAAATGGGAATAGTTCATGGGTTTTGTGAAAAGGTCATGGAAAAAGGAAAGAAATGTTAGGAGTCTAGAGAAGGGGCTTAATAACATAAGCATCCATAGTAACAAATTTAAGAGAAAATTACTAGATTCAGATTTTTTATCATTGAGATCCAATTTAAGCTTACAGTAGAACTTGCTCAGACAAACCGTTACCAGAATTTGTGGGTGGAAGAATTGAAGGCAATTGGAGAAAAGAGTTTTAAGCAATAGCAGTTGGGTGCAGATGATGAGATGAAGGATGAAAAAAGAAATGTACTTGCCATGACTGTCAGCTGAGTGAGGTGGGATGGTCTTAGATTTATAGATAGGAATAGAAAGAGTGTAACAGGCATTAGGATTTCTTATTCCCATGACTGCATGCCTGCTCTCAGGTACTCAAGGGAGATTGTAATTTGAAGAACAACTTAGGCCCAAATTTAATTTTGGCAAAGGAAGAACTCTGAAGACAATGGGACAAACCTACAGAGACTAGGAAAGTGAGGGGGAAAGATTATTAGAGATTACTGGGTAGAAAATGTAATCTTGGATTTAATGTCACCTTTTAGGTATGTTTGAGTGTAAATCAATTGCTATTGATCTCCTTTGAGGCTGTTTTTTTAGTGAAGCCATTAAAAATAAGATTTTTTGTACAGTAATTAAGAATCTGAGCTCAGTGTTGTACTACGTTTTCACTGAAAGGAGATGGAATACAGCACATGTATGGAGTGTGGTAACGTGCTTTGGAGTGGTTCGAAAGTACATCAGTTTGCACAACACTAGGTATTGCTTTGTTTTGTGTTGCCTGTGAGTTGTGGAGATACTGTTTGGTAAGTATTACGTTGGGATGTGGGCATAGAACAACTAAATTAAATTTAGATGGGATTGCACAGAGCTAAGCCTGCACTATATATTAGGAAAATGTATAAATAACAGAGAAACTATACGAATGAGAGGAATGTTCCAACACAGTTTATGGAGTGGAGCCCCAGGCTTGATTTTGCCTTAGCTGAAAATTACGTAGGGGAATAAATCCCAGCAGGTTGCTTACCATGCACACACACGTTTCATACATCAGACTAACCTGCTCCAAGGCTGCAGTCCTTGCTGTGATGTAGTTCAAATAACCCTGCCATGAAAACTTTCAGAATGTGAAACCAGCCACGGGCCAAATCTAATTGAAGCTTTCTGAAGCTCATTTCAAACATGAAAAGTAACATACTTACATGCTTAGGAACTTTGTCTGGTTGGAAAGAGTGTCCAAAGGGAAGGTAATATGAAGGGCTCAGAAAGAAGAATCTCTGCCTTCTGTGGACTCTGTAGATAGAAACCTATTCTCTTAACTGTTATCTCTAACAGAATTCAAATTCAAGAGAGTGAGCATAAAAGAAAATTAACATTCAAGAGATTTAAATTATATTGTAGATTAATGGTTTATTTCTTTTGATTAAACTGTCTTAAGGCAGTGGACCTCATTTTGTGATTGTGGTTCCAAGCATAAAAAATGTCTCAGTAATGTGCATATGTATGTGGTTATGTGAAGCTTCGGGAAACCTGCTTGACAGAAACAAAATATCTGAGGTGAGCAGAGACAGAAGAGAGTTTGTTAGTGTTTTTTCATCTTTATAGTATGGGCCTCCTTAATGAGATATCCTGATTGGCTGTTTATTCCTCTCCCTTCTCTTCTTGTTTATATTTACCTTTATTTATCTTGTCAAAATCAAGAAATTTAGGTCAAAATATATCTGGATCCATCTGCTCATCTAGTCTGTTCTTTTACTGCTAGTAGTAATATCTTTTAATTAAGTATGCTTAGTTACAGTTTACTACATTAATGAATGGCATCAAGTATCTTTAATTTCATACATGATGAATTTAGGAGTTTTTTTCTTTACTTCTGTATAACAAACCAATGATGCAATCTGTTTTATTTGTCAAATTGTAGTCTATATGTCTTATCTGTAACTTATGTTTTAGTGTTGGTTTAGGTGGAATCTCAATCACGCTCCATAATTTAGCTGTCTTTAGCGGAGGTTTATTATTATCACAGTCTTGTTGTGAATGCATTGACATGGTGATCCATTTCAGTTTTAAATTTTGTTGATTGTAGTTATTCTTTGGTGCTCTAAATCTTATGACTGACTTAGAAAATTATGAAGTCCATGACTGACCTTTCAATTCTAGGTTCATCAAACACTTTGATGGTTATTTTAGGGTGTTTTTTTTTGTTTGGGGTTTTTTTTGTGATTGACCATCAGTGTTGTTGTAACCCGATTTTAAGTGAGGTCTGCAGAGTGGTGCTGCAGACACAGGACCTGATAGGTATGATAGTAGAAGAAAGGAGCAGGTGATACTGCCTGTAGGATAATTTGCCTTTTGTGACCCTGCCAGATCAGGTAACTTGGTTTGACATTAGACAGGTCAAAAATTAATCTATTGGGCTAATTTTTGAGATTATTTGTGGGATGAATTATTTATTTGACACCTGCCTCACCTCTCTGTGGTACTTTATGCCAGCCCATTAATCCATCAGACCAACTACATTATCAAGTAGATTTTTACTTTAAGTAGCAGTGATGCTTTGGGAGTGTAATTAAGGAAAAGTGTTAGGAATATTTTCAATGTCAGACAGTTTTAAGATTGATGATTTCTCTCTCTTATCCCCAGTACTCTTATACTTTTGTGATCTGTAAATACTCTGCAGTATTGACAGCATGCACAGATTTACTGTTTACTTAGACATCTCCACTTGGATCCCTGCTCTGATTATTTCCGTGCTCTGGGCAGAGCTGCTGCAGATGTAACTTTTGTAGCATGTTTTCTGAGCCATCTCAATACAATCACTTAGCTGTCTAAGAAATGTACTAGCTTACATTGTTGTTTTTAATAAAACCTGTGATATTGCTCTAGATTACACTCATATACGTGTGTAACAATTTAGCAGTGAATCTCCAGTGAGATCACATATGCAGTGTGTGAACAAATGTGTGTGTAAGATTTTTTCCTGTATGTCTAGAAAAATAGCAGTGTATCTTATCTACAGTTGCCACATCGGCAGCTTGGAGGAAAACTGCATGAGGGTATAGATTTTTAATGGTTCCGTATCAAAGTGATGTATCTCACTAGCATGCTATCAATAGAACAAATAAAATCTATATGCCTATAAACAAAACGTTATTTATATTTTTTAAAATCTTTATTAAATAGCAGTTATTTCAGAACTACTCGGGATTAAAAGGTCTCATATCTGTGATCTGAAAATGGTGTTTGAGATCAAAAATAGATAGAACCAGGAGAAGGGTTATTCTGTAGACTCAGATTTGTAGCAGCCTTTGTGTACAACACGTAAAACAGGATGGCTGTCTTGGAAACCTGAAGGGCAGAAGTGTGTTTAGCTTTCTATGTGTGGAGCAGAAGATTCAGAGAGGGAATGTTAACTGAGCTGTGCAGCTATTCTTGAGGCCGTGACAGCACAGTCAAGGGTTGTTCTTGCTCTTTGCCTTCTTTCAGTGCTTTTATCAGCCAAAGATGTACAGCTGGCCTGGCACTGCTCTGCCTTTGAGCCAGACATACCTTCTGTGTGCCGGATCCAACCAAAGCCAGTCTCAGGACTAACAACAGTCTTTGACTCTGCCAGCTCCTAGAAAGTAGAAAAATTAGATTCATGCCCTCTGTCCCCAGGGCTCTAACCCACACCCCTCAGGAGCATTTGGTCTTGTTTGGCCTTTTGAATCACGGTGCAGAAAGCAATGCAAGATTCATTGGGGCAGAGAAGGCCCAGTGTAGTGCCCCAGGATTGTATCTCTGAGTAAATTTGGGAGGCATGTTGTGGAGCAGGAATGGGTGGAAATTCAACATTTTTTTCTCTTTTCAGGGTTATTGTTATTTGGGAAAGTAAATCTTAAAAAGCCAAATAGTTGTATGATGTACCATCTGTAAAGGGGCAGGGAGTGAGATCTAGAAATCTCTGCTTGAGGTAGAAGAAATCTAATGACTGGACCACAGAACCAGTCTCTCACAGTCTCCGTGAGTCTAGTGTTCCTTTCCATTAATAGCATATGAATCATACTGCCATTTTACTTTTTAAAGGAGAGCTAAGAGATTGTCTCATCCAGTTCCCTTGCAAAAGGCAAGTTTGGCAGCAGTAGTGTTATTTCTGGTAAAAATTTGGCTGACTTGCTGTTGAGGATAGTCAGCAGTGAAGGATTCCCAGCCTTCCTGGATGGTCTAGGCTCTTCCTAGGCACCCTGCTTACCAGTAAGTGATTAGTCTTTCAAGTGTCCATCTTTGGAATCTAAGCTTATTGGATCTTCTGTCACAGTAGATGGGGAAAAGAGCTTATAGCCTCTCTTTTTCTCTTACAGTATGCTTTCATATTCTTAAAGGTATGACTCTGTTTTCTCTAAAATAAGTGATCGCAGTCCAGGTTCTTTATTTTTGTTGTTTTCTTTTATAGGTTTTGTTTTCTTGACTTGTTACTGTTCTCTCTCAGTCCAGTTGATCGTGGTCCTCTACATACAGTGCTCAAAGCTGGACATTCTGCTCGATTTGGGACCAGATCAGAGCAGTGGATTATGGTCACATCTTACTAGTGATGGGTTCATATATACACACTTGGATACTTTTTCCAACAGTACCACGTTGTTGACTCATGTTGAGTTCATGATCATTATAACTTGTGTCAAATCTCTTTCTGCAGATCTGCTGTTACGCTGATCTTTCTCCAGATTTTGTTTATGCTGTTGATTATTCTCAGCTAATCTTAGAACTTTGCACTGGCAGCAGTTGTGCTTTGCAACTGTCTCATTAGTCTTGTGCACAGCCCTGGGTGTTGTGAATTATACCTGCATCTTTCACATTGTGTGTATTTTCATTACCAGTATTTTCCTGCTACTGGAATGAATGTAACAAATTTTTTTGCATGTATTCAGTTTGAGAGGAACTTCTGATAAATATTAAATAGCCTTTCTAAAACAGTTTTGGTGTTTGTTTTTTTTTACCTGAATACCAACAGTTCTTGTTAAATCCTGTTTTTAGCTTACTTGTGGGAATATCATGAGCACCAGTGTCAAAAGTTCTACCAAGATCAGTATAAATAACTAGTAGGATCAAGACAGATGATTGGTTTTCAGCATCCACACATCTTACCAGCTATAGAGGTAATAAACTACCTATTTGTACATTCTGAATATTAGGTTTTATTACTAAAAGGTCTGCATCCCTTCTTTCTTCCATAGGAATTGACAGTGGAAATAGTGGGTATCTCCATCCAAGTGGTGTCCCCTAGGTCTGCGTGGGCATTCTTTTGCTCATCAACCTCACCCAGGCAGTTTGGGCTGCTTAGCCTCTCTCACTGAGCAGGAGGTGAGCAGGACACATCAGGCCACTCTGCTGAGCAGCTCCAGACAAACCTTTTTGACCTGTGTGTAGTTGTATTTCTGCTCCTGTTCATGTAAGTACATTGTAATTCGGTGACCACTGAATACTTCTGTCTTTTGGGAGAAAATGGGGAAAAAATGGTCCCTTAAGACCTTTTCTATTGTTTATTATTATTAATTTTAAAAAAGGGATAAAAGACTAGGTAGTCCTAAGATAATTGACACCTTGTTTTACAGAAGACTGCTGGTGTGGGGGTTTTTGCTTTTTTTGGTCTGGGGGGAGAGGAGGGGAGTTGTTTGGAAATGCTGAAGAAGCCAAATAGAACAAATGGTGGTGTTATAATAAATAAAACATGCATGTAAAACCTGTCTAACTTGGTTAGCCCACCAGACTTAGGCAGTCTCTTTTAAGCATTATTTGTGGATGTTAACATCTGTTTAAATTAAGCATATGGGAGAAAAGCTGTTTTTTCTTAATGGTTCAGCATTCCTCTTCTCAAGCTTAAACTTTTTTCCTGCTTTTCATGACTGTTTTTTTCTTTATATGGGTTTATGTTAATTGATAGCAGTATTCAAGGTTGTCTGGCTTGCCTATCTTCCTTTTAGGTAATTTGAAAGTGTGTCATCAAAAAACTAACCTCAACAAACCAGTTGAGAGGTAGTGGGTGCCTTGCTGGCACACAGGGAACTCCTCGAAACATTGTGTACGGATCCTAGATATGCATTCACCTGAAAATAGTTCCTGTATCAGTCTTAGCCTTTCTGTTCCAGCTTTAAAATCCACAATGGTTGCATGGAACCTGAAAACTCATACCTATGGAACTTCCTGTACCTTACTGGAAAAGTATTGAAAGACAATATGACTTTTGGCAAGTCTGCTGTAGGAAACCCATGGATAATTAGTGGAAGGGAAGTGCCAGTCTGAATGTGTTTTTACAAAATTAATTATAAATACCTAGATTGCATCTTCCTCTGTATTCTGATAAGAATTTTCTGCCAAAATAGAGACTTCCAAACCTTTTGATTTTAAAATATTGCTTTTGTTTGTTATCATACAGTATTTTGTATCTTCCTTGTATAACAAGCTTTTGACTTTTCAAAAGTTCAGGATTCTTTCACTAATTTATTTAAAAAACTATATTAAAAAAAAAAATGTAGCACAACTTAAATCTTATACCAGTTGATCAGACTGCCTGTTATAACTCCATTTGGGTTTTGGAATAAACATGAAAAGCTGAGAAAGTTTTCATTCTCTTATACCCATTATCTAAAGATTAGAGCAAATGCATGTACTTTCTCATAAAAAAAATACAGGGTTACCAGTTCTGAGTCTTTGCATTTTCCATTAATTTGTCAATTCCTTATCAGCTGTATCTTGCTGATAGAGTAGAAAGAAGGAGAGACTGAGATTAATTAAATCTTCTTTGATATTTAACTGTTTATTTAGATCTTGGGGATCCAAGGAACTCCAAGCAATAATCAATCAAAATCACTCCCGTCTATCTATTCTCAGTAGAACCATAATAATAACCAATTAATACAGGTCTGGACTGGACAGAAAGGTGGTAATTAACCCCTAGAAAAATTGATTGCAATTCGCAAATTTCTGGTGTAGCAGTTAAAGCCCTTTTGCAAAACAGGTTTAGGATTCAGCTTGTTCAAAATATTGAAATACAGCAAAATTTTTACTTTGTTCAGGCCTTTTTTGACCTGGACTAAAAGATGAAGGCTTTTAGATACCTTGAACCTCATTTTTAAAATGACCTGCCGTGGTCAATTAACTGATAATGTATCAGTTAGCTAGAAAAATAATCTATGTGCATCGCTTCCCATAATTTGCTGTGGTTCTACTTCCTTTGAAGTATTACTGCCCTAAAATCAAAGCACACACACCATTGCAGAGTGTTTTAGAAATATACAGCGTTATTCTGGTGACACCAGGTGTTGAAAGTAAAAAATGTAATGCATTATGTATTCAGAAGCATGCCTTTATTAATTGATAGTTATTGTGGGGTAAATGGTGATCTAGTGAAGGTTTGTAATTTGACAATAATTTGAGTTATCTATTTTGAAAGAAATGTTCATTTGCTGAAAGTCAGAAGTTACTTGATCTTTACCTATCTTTTTAAGACATATCAAAAAGGCAAAATTAAAATGTTATATGGTTTCTCTTCTTCATATGTTTTAAGTAATATACTGTTTCTTGATTTATATCTGGTTCTCTAATTATATTATTTAAATTTTTTTCAGTTAATTAGCATCACTAAGTAAGTGTTTGCTTAAAGAATGCAGAAGTGAAATTAACTGAGATTTCCAAATGTCCCTAGATACTATCAAATCTGGAAGAAATGATGTTCAGAATAATAACATTATTCCTGTATTTGGGGATTGGGAATTACCCAAGCCTGCTGTACTGCACAGTACTTGGCTGTGGGAAGTGGCACTGGGAGGGCAGTGATTGATTTGTTTAAGAGCTGAAAGGTAACTTTCTGTGAGCAACTTGGGCTAAGCAGTTGTTTAATAATGTTTTGTGAATTTTCAACATTGTGTGAATAATGTTTAACATTTTCAGGTAGCATCATTTTAAGTCCAAAAATACAGTATTTGTTTAATCTGTAAAATCATCCCTTCTTATTTCAGCTTTTCATTGTCAAATGCATTTGATATGAGGGTGTACCAGTGTTCACCCTCTTGAAACCCCTTGAAACTCCCAGGCCATATTTGCTATGAGCCAAGACACTTCAGTGGAAGCAGTCTGTTATTAAAAGCATGGTGCTGACTTCTCCATGGTATTTACTGGAGACTGTTCTCTTTAGTTGTGGCATAAAAATAAATTTTAAGTGGTGCTTGTAAATTTACTTTAGTAGGAGGAATGTTGCTGACAAGAAGAGCTGTTGGTTTTGTATTATATATCAGATTGTGCCAAGAGGTGTGTTTTGAAAATGTCTGTGGATCCCAATGCAAGAAGAAACTTTTCACTTAGAAAGACAGAGAAGTCTTAGGACTTGTTGTTCCTGTCATACTTATCCTGGTCACTGACACTGAAATTGGAAAAAGTAATGAGTGAATTGGAGGATACTCTACCTACTACTGGATATTTGGGACCTACTTGGAAGGGCGGGATCCCAGTAAAATGAAGCCCATTGCAGCAGGTATGAATTGTTTCCTCATTTCCACAACAACTCCTGAAGCAGCATGAATATAGTGATCCCTTGTCACTTGTGCCTCGTGTCCTCCAGTATAGACAGTGATGTGGCAGTTACCCTTTCCATGCTGAGATCTGTGCATTGGCTTTGGTCTGCTTTGTTGACAACTAACGCAGCCAGTTTAGCTGTGCTCCTTTCTCTTAATTTTGCCCCATGCTTGGGGAGTGCAAGGCTGCTGTTGTGGGCAGATACTAAGGCTAGTCAGAGGATATGCTAATTTATACTTGAGGCTTAATCGCCTTTGCTTGGGAGCTGTTACAGTCCTAGGTTGGCTACTTCTTAAGATGTAGCTTGAGGCATTCAGGACATTTTATACTGTAACATTGCCTAATTCATGCCTGTTTTCTCAACACAAAGTCTAGATTGAAGGAGAGGTGTAGTTGGATACTCTTCTAGACACTTAAATGCTTTAAGATATGTGAGTTTCCTCTGACGTGCACCCACAGTAATTTGAAAGACTTAAGTCTCTAGAATGCTGTTTTTATTTAAAAAAAAAAAGTTCCTTTTCAACTACTCTATAAGCTATCATGAAGCAGAAACGTATTGCAGATGGAAACCACCTGGTTTGTAGAAGTAAAATCCTTCAAAACGCTATTCGAGTGTGTCCAGAGCAGGGCGACCAAGGTGATGAAAGGCCTCGAGGGCAAGACTTACAAGAAGTGACTGAGGCCACTTGGCTTGTTCAGCTTGGAGAAGAGAAGGCTGAGGGGAGACCTCATAGCAGTCTGCAGCTTCCTCAAGAGAGGCCGTGGAGGCAGAGGTGCTGGTCTCCTCTCTGGTGACCAGCAATAGGACACGAAGAAATGGAATGAAGCTGCATCAGTGCAAGTTTAGATTGGACATTAGGAAAAGGTTTTTCACTGAGAGGGTGGTCAGTCACTGGAACAGGGTCCTTAGGGAAATGGTCATGGCACTAGGCCTGACAGAGTTCAAGGAGCATCTGGACAATGCGCTATGTTACATGGGTTCATTTTATGTAGTCCTGTGAGGAGTGGGGAATTGGACTCCAAGATACTTAGGCATCCCTTCCAGCTTGAGAAATTCCAATTCCTTTATTGCCTTCAAATGATGAGTCCCCAGAAGTTCTTGTCTGTGGTCCCCAAGCATATGTTTTTGCACTTTGTACCATTAAAAGCCATCTTATTTTAATTACACAGTTCATAGGCTATCTAATATGTCTGCAGCATGAACCAATGGCTCCTCTGGACGCATCACACACCGATGTGGTAGGCACACAACTACTAGCTGTAGCAAGACCACTAATAAATAAAACGACATTGATTCCTGAGGAATAGGACTGGTAACTTCTGTGTGTGCTTATTACACTGTATTTTAATATAGTCCCTTAAAATCCTCCCTTAACTAACTCCTTGTTTGTAGACAGTTCTTCTCTATGACTTGGTCTGGAGATATTTTCACTGCATATTAAATAATGGACTCCAAATCCATTGTGTTATCCTTGTCCAAGCAGGTTGTTTAATGACACTGGCCTGGCTTTTTTGCATTCAGAACCATATTGCATGTTATTCCCCTTCTCATTTACTTCCAGTACTTAATTCTGTTCTTCTTCCTTTATTAAGTTAGTAACAGAAATTCTTTCTGAAAGGTCACTGAAAAGAGGCTGCAGAGCATGTATAAAACTGTTTTCATTTATGTAATTTTTTTTTAAATGTGGCTCAAATAAATGTCTGTATAATTCAGATGATTATTATCTAATGTCTTCCTCTTACAGCCTGAGCCCTGGTTTAAGGTGTCTTTCATTAAAACTTCCTTCCAGGCGTCCTGGACACTGCTAAGGAGAACTCGAATTAGAGTAAATTCTGCATGCCATCGTAAAACCAAAATAGCTTTATTGCAATTGCAAGAATATATCTATGTAGAGATAGGGAATTATTTCCACCAGTAATTCTTGTGAGAAGATTTAAGGGCTTGTGTCGCTGGTTTTCCTCGTTCTTCAGTAAATACAGACCTGTCTTAAATTTTACATTAGACTATAGAACCTCTTGCTGCATCAGAGACCAAAGCACTTTTTACCTGAAAGTAACATTTAATTCCACATATAAATTAGAGATTTCTTGTCTTCTTATCTTTGACTCTACCAAGCAGAAGGATATTTGAGATTTTGGTCAGTAAGTTTTCTGGATTTGAAACCAATTACTCCAGTGCCTTGCTGAGTGCAATTTCAGGCTTTTTTGGATATGCCCCCAGAATATGTATTTGTTTCTTTTGTGTAGAAGATAGGAGGCCAGTAAATGTATTTACTTTGGGATAAGGATGCTTTCTCTGTTGATAAAGGAGGGGAGGTATGTTTCAGATTTCATTGCAGGATTTGTAAGTCTTTCTTGAAGAGCAAAAATCAAGACCAGGACAGTTAAAATAACTCATTAGTTCTCTGTGTGACTTTTTATTTGTTCTGTAGTAAACTTGGTACTAATTTCTAAGCAGAAGTGATATGTCTCGGTGGGACTGAAGTAATTATATACATCTGTTCATGGTCCTTTGTAGTTTTGAATTGGTGTTCTGTTTTGGTTTGTATTTTCTAACCTTTTATTATATTTTAGAAAATGGTGGAAGGGATTTGTTGCTGAGATGTGGATTGGGTTTTTATTTTTTACTTGCATTAAGCTGCAAGCTGAAATTCACTTTTAAAAAAACTTTTTATTAAGTAAAACATAGTTTATCCATGTAAGACTTGGATATACATTTAATTAGTAAGGCAAATAAAACAACTGTAGTGAATTAGAAGAGAATCACAAAATCATTTAGTTTGCAAAAGACCTTTAAGATCATGGAGTCCAGTCGTTAACCCAGCACTGTCAAGTCCAACACTAAACCATGTCCCTAAGCACCACATCTACACATCTTTTAAATACCTCCAGGGATGGTGACTCCACCAGCTCCCTGGGCAGCCCATTGAACTGATTTATTTTGTTACCAGTGTGTCACATGTTAAATATTATGCTTTTCCAAAAATTTGATTCATGGACTGATAGGATGGTATAAGCCTTCTTCCTTTAAAAAAAAATAATTTCCACTTTTCCTTTTGTGCACCTTCAGTAACTTTGGTCCTCTAAATGTCAGGAAGGGCCTCTCCTTCTTCCATTGCTGCCTAGTGGCATGTATACAAATAAAAAAGCATTAATGTTAGTGTATTTTCTGGGAGTATAGATATACTTTATTGTCTACTACCCCTTCTGAATCTCACAAAATTTGTATAACCCTGCTTCAGGGCCAACGTGCTTGGCCATTACCCCACACTATCTGTACCTACCCTTTCTGGTGGAATATTTAAAATAGTGTTTGCATTTAGATCCGGTAGTTCCTCCAGTACAGCTGGTTTTAACTTTCCTCTCTTCTTTTCCATGGGCCACTAACACTTTACAAGCAAAGCATGGCTCTGTGTAGAAACTCCTTGTGTGTGTATATATATGGATGCAGTAAATGCATATGAATTACCTGTTTTTGGCCCTTAAAGGAGCCTGTAGTTTCCTAGGGAATTATGGGTTGAAAAAACCAGTCTTTGGGGTTTCATGATGTTTCATTTCCGCCGTGTTGGTCAAAGGTTTGTGTTTTAGTAACTAGTCCATGCTGGGGTTGGTAGTAGTTTCTAGAGGAGAAATGCTGCAGTGTAATGTGTTGCTGTTCCCAGATTTATACCTGGATTTTTCTGTTTGGCTCATTCAGTGGAGCAGGTTTTGTTCCCTGAACATCTGCAATTTCATTTGGTTTTTAGTGAGGTTTGAGAAGCATCATGTTGCAGTGTCCTCTCCGCATGGTGCTCCAAGACTCTGGCACCTTGACTCGTGCCAGGGAGACATCCTGCTACCACCTGTGGAGCCACTGGCTGTAGTGACCTCTGCTATTTGTTTGGGATGTCCAGCTGCCAGCCCTCCCAGTCAGCCACATGGTGAGGCCCAAGAGGCACCACCGGGCACTCGCAGGGCTGCCGAGTCTCACCTGCAGCCCTGTGCCTTGGCACCTCCAAGGAGCCAGAGCAAAGGCATAAGACGGCTTCCAGAGCCGCAGGCCCCTGCGTATAGGAGGCTGCTTTTGCTCAGCAATGGGGGGTTTTATTTGACATCTCCCTTCCAGGCTCAGCCGCACTCCCAAGGGACAGTGCTGTGCCATGACCTGGGCACCTATCCCCTCAAAGAGCATCATTGTGCAGCTGTTCCCTCATTTCCCTTGTGGAAAGGCACCTCGCGATCCTACACAAGACCTCATCTTTTTTTGTCTTCCTGTTCTCTCTCTCACCATCCTTTCAGTGTAAAAAAATGCATTCCCATGCTTAGGTACTCAAAAGTGTTTGCCGTGTTTCACAGACTGGGATGCTCTTCTCGGTCCAAAACAGTGAACTGACTGCTCTGGGTATTGGCATGTAAATTAATGTGCTGACCTTGCAGGGAAACCATCCAAGCTGCAGGCTGTGTCCTCAGTTTCAGGATGTTGGTGGTTTGAAACTCTGGGCTATGTTCTGCATCTCAATGATGGAAACCACTTCAAATTCATGGTGGTGTAGCAGGGCTGCCCTATCAAAAGTTGTTTTTCTACTTTTTCCTGTAACAGCAACTGGCATTTACAGTTAATGCTCCATTCTTACAGGTTGTTTGTTGGTTTTTTCCTTTGTGTAGATACAACAGTTTAAGTACCTATGCTAAAGGTGCAAAGATGAGATATTTCTACATATATCATTTAAATTAATTGTCGTGTACTTAAAACTGCATGATAAGGACCCACCTGCTTGAGTGGGATTTTGAGAAGCCACTAGTCTGCTGCCTTTCCCTAAGGCAAGGTGAACTGTAGCATCCATGATAGTTTGAACAAATTTTCAAGAGTTCCAGTTTTTAAGGCTTCAACACTGTTTGCTGATTTTCACTTCACATCCCGGTTGCCACTCAAGAATGAGATGCTTGAGGTATTTCTGTGTTCTTCTGAAACATCGGTCTGCTGCTCAACAGCACTGAAAAAGGCATTAGGGGAAAGGAGTGTGAGCAAAGCAAGAGACATGGTTTATATCCATGTATAAATCCATGGTTTATCCATTCTCAAATATTTCAATTCTGATTTCCCTATGTCAAAAACCCATAGAAGAACCAGTAAAGAGCACTTTTTGTTTGGTTAAATACATGTGGTCTTGTCAGCCTAGAAGTGAGCAAACACTGAAAAAGTATCTGGTGGCACTGAGGAGGTACACGGAGATCCTGAGCTGGAGGAAGGTGAAGCAAGCAGGCATCAGGGAAAGACCCCAAAGTGATTTGTGCCTCATGCACCCACATGAAGTCACAGCAGGGGTTTGCCTACTGTGCTGCTGCATTGCTGACACAAAAACAGTCACGTGAGCTCACAGAAGGAAAAGGCCTTTACACACCACAACACTTGTCACTTCTGGCTTGGGAAGGGCCTGGAACCAAGTCTGGAAATGCATCGGTGTTGCCTTGCCCTGTTCTTGCACTCTGATGGTGAAGTATCTGTTGTGGACCACCCTCTTATAGAGGGCAGTGGGCGATCAGACCTTTTTGGGGTCGCTTGTTAAGATTGTTCTTATGCCCTGTCCTTACAATTAGAAAGCTATCCATATTAATTATTCCATGCAAAAATTTTGGCTTACTGTGTGTTCATGTACATGGAGAATCAATTGCTTCTTCTATAAAAGCTTTCCCCATGTTGGTAGGTGATTGTGCCCTGTCTCATCAGCTCCTGTTTAAGCTCCTGCTGGTTCAGTCTTTGACCCAATAAAACAGTCCTGGACCCAGTGCTGTGCCCTGAGCTCTTTCTAACTACTTCTGTAGTCCACAGGTTTCTGAATTGAGGTCGCAAGGCTTTGCTGATGCTCATACCACATTACTTAATATAAGGACAAAACATTACTAGTATTAGTAATACTTACATAGTATTCTCTTGAGGTGTCAACTTTTTTTCCCTCCTCAACTCAATTTGTCCACATCCATTGACTTTCCATTTTTTCATTCTCCTTTTCTTGTCCTCCTTGATGTGCCGGCAATCCCCTCATGTCTCTGCACTCTTTAGAAATTTAGTCTGTTAATCAGTCTAACATTGTGTCCATTTTGTTTCTGCATCGCATCTCCAGCATCTTTTTGCATGTGGTGGTTTTATCGGATTGTCACTTTGAGACCTTCTCACATTCACTTTGGGAATGAAACTCTTTCTGTTAGTAGTAAAAATTAATCTAATGAAGTTTTTTCTATGCAGTACAGTTGAAAGTGACTTGAAGCATTTTCAAACAGACAAAAGGCAAATGTTTGCTGTGACGCCAAATGGGTGCAAGGCACGTGAGCAGTGCTGTGATTGATGCTTGTCTAGAGGGCAGGCATCCTCACTCTGCCTCCTAGCAGATACTCAAAGATACTCCAGCTTAAGCGCAGGCACATTTGTTGGTTTGGGGATGTGAACTATCCAAGGAAGAAATTAAAAGAATCTGCAATGTAGGTTAAGTGGCGCTTCAGGTAGTGCCCGGTAGCATCCAGCATGGCACTGGTTACTCCGATACTCCTGTTTGTTTTCACAAACCAGCACCTCACAGTTTTTGAGCGGATGACCGCTGTGAGGAGACCGTAACCTCTTGATTTCAAAGGAACCATCGTTTCTCTGGTGCCTCTGTGGTTAATGTAAGAAAGGTGTCTTGCCATAAACTTTTTCCGAGGTATTCAGCAATGTTGGGAAGGGGTCGGCCTGGGCAGGAAGCCCTTGTCTGTGCTATAAAGAAAATAGCAAGCAACAAAATGAAAGCATCAAAGGACTAACAGGATGCAGTCCCAGGAGTCCTCTCTGGCATGTTAGTCCTTCTTGAAAGTTAGCATTGAGTGAAGAGTGACCTTAAAACTCGCTTCATTCAAACAGACTGGGCTCAAGTTTAAAGTTCAAGGCATTTTGTTTTTTCACCTGTTTCCTACAGTTTTTAAGAAACTTCTGAAGAATTAATGTGTAACTATATCTGGTCACAGAGCCAATGTGGAGAATTTTTCTCAAGGGAAAATAATGTTACTGTATGGAGTGAGAGAAATGGATACTTTCTGAGTGGAGTTTTATTTTCTTGAAACTTTTTCACCCTAACCCACTGCTACCATGATTGCAAACAGCCCTGGAGCTGGCATAAAACACATGCTATTTCTTACTTTATTTTTGAAAGAAGCTGGTAGGATCCTATAGTTGTCTGAATCATGGTGAAAAGGTGATTTTTTGCTGAAGCTGCTCCTGCTACTTAGGAAGCAAGGTCTTGCTTTGGGCACAACCTGTGAGCAAAGAGCCTGGTTGCAGTGGGTACATGTTGACTGAGCCAGTGACTGGCCACATTGCCACCCACCCCTCTCTCACCATGTTGGAACTGTTGGGCCTGAGAGGGAAAACTAAAGCCCTGACCCAAAACTCCATTGGTAGGAGAGGATAGATGTGGATACAGAGCTGCAGCCCTACCAGTGCTAATGCCAAGTGGCAACCTGGGCTGCTGGCTGACACTGGTTATGAGCCTCTTCTGGTTTTACCCAGCAACATCTACCTGTATGATCCTGAAGTAGTTACTTTATTTTCTGATCTTTGCATCTTATCTTATGAAGCAACTAGTAACTGATCCCGTAAGTAATTTGGCAGGTTGTCTTTCATAGCTAAAAGAAATAGTTTGCCAAGATGACATACAGATTTTACTCGTGTTTCCCCATGCCATTAAATTTTAATGATTCTTGCATGAATATTTCATGAAAGTACCTTCTGAATGGGTTTGTTTAGTCCTGGCAGCTAATACTTAGTATAAAGTTTTGAGGGGGGGGTTGTTTGGTTTTTGGTGGGTTTTCTTTTCCTCTCAGGTGGTTTAGTGCAGGTAAGAAGTGTCAAACTGGATTAAGTGAGAAAAGGCAACTTCTTGTTGGTGATTCAGCAAGGGGATGCTGCCTGTAACTCTTTTCAGCTGCTTAGTGGAAGCCTGTGAAATGACCCTCAAATACAATTCTGCTCTGTGCTCTCTGGCCACAAGGTGGCTAAAAATGTTGTGAAAGCCCATGATATGCAAGTGCTTTAAATGATGCTAATACATCTGCAGCCTTTCTGCAGCGCAACACACGGCACACAGGAGACAAGATTTATTGTGCATAAAATTGTATATGTCTTATTTATATGGAGTGGTGTTTAGAAAATGTTATTACCAATAACTCCTCAGCTGGAAGGCTGGGCTTGGCTTTGTTGTTGGGTTTTCTTTTTTATAGGAGAAGTCATTGTTCCCAACCCATGCAGTGTGAGCAACAGGGCCACTGTGGACCACAGTGGTGCCATGGGGAGCTCAGTGGCCACCTGCCCATGAAGCCACAGCTCCATGAGTACATCAGCCTCAAGGCTCTACACAAACTGTGGCTGAAAATTTAACTTCCCACTCCATCTCCATTTGTACTGCCTGCTAAATCCATCTCAAACGCTAAATCGGAAACACTTGTCCAAACTTGGGTTAGCAAGTTCTTTTGTTGCTGTTGAATTTTGTGGACCTGCACGAGGATGATGGGTGTGTTCCTTCAAAGGGGTGATGTTTCCGAGCAGCCAACTGCTGCGCCATCAGAAACGGGTACTTAGTTTTTACTGGGTTTAGGAGTGGTAACACTCTTCCCTGCAAACTTTTTGGAAGCTTATCTCCAGCTGTACAGTAGGGACAGGGCTTTTGTTTAATGGAAATGAAGCATATCTTTTTCTTACAGATGCACCACTCACTATAGAGCTTTTTATGTGCATTTTAGGTTTCCCTTTTTATTTTTTAACTTATTAACTCTGACAAGTAACCTCTTGGTTGTGAACAATTTAATTCACGATTCATTTTTCTGATTCAAAGTGAACACGAGTGCCCTAATCCCCTAATGGGAATTAATTGCATGTTTCAGTGCTTAACTCTGATCCTTTCTCAATCCCCACTGGGACAAGTTTCTTCCTGAAGGATCTGTGTTTGTTATTCAAAACACAGTCTAAAAGGTAATGATTTTTCTTATAAAAGAGACTTGGGCTGACTGAATATTAATGCTTTTCTTATTGTGAGGGAATGAGCTGCATCCAAAAAAAACTCATTTATGTCATGAAGGATAAATTACTCTGAAGTATATCTGATAAAATACGGGGGGGGGGGGAATCAGTATGTTCTTTTTCCCGTGTGGAAGCAGTTTGTCAGTAAATAAAGGCACAGTTTTTGCTTGGAAAACTGTATTTTGATAGAGAGAAAAACTGTTTATTTCACCAAGGGGGAAATTTGCTTTGCTACTGAGGATTTTAAATGACACTGCTCTTGGCCAGCAATGCACCCTTTTGGATAACTGACCTAACAGTTTACTAAAATAAGAATAAATAGCAGAGAACAGATTGCATTTCTACTTCCAGTCTGTTTTTAAAGATTTTTCAAACTTGAAATACACTGTTTAATGCCCTCTTCCCAAGAGGAGCTGCACATGCTCCTTGGGTGTTGGATGTCTGGCCCAACCAGACAACTGTGGATGAGGCAGGCTCTGCCCAGTCAGCGACCAAGGGTAAAATGTGGAAAAACATCACAATGCAAGAACTGCTTCTGCCTTACAGAAATAATAGGAGATAAACAGGACACAGTGTGAAAAGTAACACAGGAATGATGGAGGTACCTTTCCCCCCACACACCATTCAGTAAAGTCAGTCTTTTATCCCATTTAAACCAATATTGAGTGTTTCATGCTCACAAATAAAACAAATGGTCATGCAGAGTCTGTTTTCAAGAGAGGTTTAGCATGTGTGCAGACCTGAGGTGCTTTAGCACTTTGGAGTGTCTGTCTGGGGACAAGAGGAGCACGGCCTTACCTGGTCTTCCTGCCTGCAGCCATAGCTTCCAGTTTCATTAGGGCTGAAATACCACATCTCTCCTCCCACGAGCCCCCAAGGTAAATAAATGGAAGGAACATGCACAGACAGGAGGGGTGAAGGGGTTTGGGAAAACATGACCAGTTCTGCAAATCACCTCATATTTACAGCCATCATCATTCCCCTCCCCTGAAGGAGCAGGACAGACTTCAATGGCACGTTTCAGACAGCCCCTGCTTGCTCGGGATGTGGTTATCACAGGCCACCCCACTTCCCTCCCTGGCACCCACAGTTTGCTGTTCTGCATTGGTTGGTCACTCAGCATGTGAGACCTTGGAGCTGGGGTTATTGCAAATCCATCAGCATGTCCATGAGATAACTCAACGCCAGGTTACATTTGCTTTTGGGGTGTCACTGAGCACGGCACCACACACTTGCTGCAGCACAGCTCACACAGTGGTGGGAAAGAGAAAAAATTAAAAAGGGTTGAGAGCTTTTCCTGAGGCACAGGAATGTGTTGGCTGACACTGGGGATTCCTTAGAGAAACCATGGGATGTAATTTGGTTACGGCAAAGATCTACAAAAGGTTGACTTTGTCTTGTTGTGTTTTGCACTGATGCATTTTCTATCCGAAAATTTTCAAGATACTTGAATTTAGTACAATACTTAAATGTGATGTAGGACTACAAAGACCTAGGTTTTTGCACATGTCCAAACAGCCTTGCATGTCCAAGGTGCTGTGGTGTGGGTGTGGTTCTCCAGGGCAGCCACATGGTAACAGATGCCTTTGTCTTTCAGCTGCTTTTGCAGGTACGATGGCCCGTGTCTTTGTCTACGGCACACTTAAGAAGGGCCAGCCCAACTACAAGCACATGATCAACACAGCCAAGGGGCTAGCAAAATTCCAAGGAAGGGGCCGCACGGTGGAGAAGTACCCGCTGGTGATTGCAGGAAAATACAATATTCCTTACATGCTGAACATCCCGGGGACGGGCCACCATGTTGCTGGGGAGATCTACTCAGTTGATGACCAGATGCTGCAGTTCCTGGATGAGTTTGAAGGCTGCCCAGACATGTACCAGCGTACCCTGATGAGAATCGAGGTGGTGGAGTGGGAAGGGAAGGGCGGTGCCGAGGGCATCCTGGAGTGCTTCGTGTACAGCACAGCCACGTACCCGCCCGAGTGGGTGGGGCTCCCCTACTATGACAGTTACGACGCCTCAGGGAAACACGGCCTGTCCTACGTCCTACGCGAAAGCCGAGAATAGAAATGGGAGGCAGCACAGCCTGGCCGAAGGCATAGTACTAAGCATGTGTTGATCAGTAACCTTTCCAGGAAAGCTGTAATACCTTTTTATTAAAATGCAGGATCTCTTGTAACCTTCCCAACCCAGGACCCTTGGTGCTAGAGCTGAAGTCCTGTAAGCCCAGAGTTGGAGACTCCCTCCCCAGGTAGTCAGTGTCCTCCTCACCCCCACTAACCTGCTGCAAAGAATAGGTTTTCATGAGGGGTAAAAACAGTGTATATGCACACCTGGCCTGGGGTCTAATTATTTCCTCAATTTCCCCCTTTGCCTTGGTGCACAATGGAGGTCAGTGAAAGGCAGAGGAACAGACTAATTTTATGGGTTTTTTTCCTGAATTGACAAAATTTCATGTGTAGTTCTCCAAGGTGGATGGAATAATGATGATACTATTGCACTAATAGCTGAAACTGATTTAAAAGTCACGTCTGCAAAGTAAAGCACAACTCGCGCTGAATGTTGACTTGTAATGGTATTTAGTAGGTTACTGAAGATACTCTGTGCTTCTAGACAAATAGGAACTTGCTGAAAAAAATAGAGAAAATTTAAAGATTATTCTTACTCTGCATCGCAGTGTGGTTTTTTTGAACTGGAAAGGTATATTTTTAAATAATGTTTAACTTCATAAGGTACTGTGAAAAAATACTAAGATATTATAAAAAAATCATATTTAAAATTGTGTTTTTAATTTAACATTCTAAGCACTTTAGGTTCCACTTCAGTTCACTGAGTGACTGTAGGATTTGGGGGGGCATAGGAGGGGTGAGTGAAGTTGGGGACCAGGAAAAGCAAACCTACTGAAGCTGTTGTGAGCACTTACTGTCAAGGCGACTTTCTGCCAAGCACTTTAATGCAGAATTTGCAACCATAGGCAAACTGAGCTTTCTATTGGGGGAAAGATTTTTATATACAATATAAAAATATTCAAACTACCTGTATTGTGATTATTGCAACATTTAAATTGGGGAAAAAAATATGTAAAGAAGACTGTTGTCCCCCTGACCCAACCAACTGTGCTGGTTTCTGTACAATCTGGGAAAATTGTGGCTTTCTGTTGTTACACTCCTGTGCCTTATATTTTCCTTCAACTGCAGGGTTTGGTACAAATAGATTGTACAGTATACAAAGCTGTCAAAGGGATGGGAGCAGGGAATGTATGCCATGCAGTGAGCCAAAGTACAATTAAATGCACTTATGATACCATTAGGAACAACACTGTACTTTTGCTTCACTGCCAGTAGTCCTGTGATGGCCGGAGGAGATCCACAGTAGAGAATCAGACCAGGGACCCAGGGTAAGGAATCAGCCTAAACTTCAGCAGAAGTAGGCACTGCTGCATCTCATCTAGAAAAACAGACAGAAAGCTTTTTTGTTGCTGGAGTAAGCAAATTAAGTAATTCGAAAGTAGAATACTTGTGTCTCTTTACACTACTTTTTTGTTTAGGGCAACCTGCAGAAGCTGGACTGTGCTCCTTTAGGAAGGGCCAGGATGGCAGTAAGGAGATTTCTAGGGAGATCTGCAGAGTGTCTGCCTCTGTTTCTCCAACTTTAACAGCATTAATTTTCCTGGAAAACAAGTATTACCCAAACACTCTCCTTCCTCATACTGATGTGTTTTGTAAACTAATTCACTAAGCAGATCCCTGTCCCTTGGCTGCGTGAGTTAGCAGCGTCTCAATAACATGAAAAATTCCTCTTCAGGCAGAAGTTTCAAGCAGAATCATGAACTTTTCTGGTTGAACATGAGTGACCAGCCCTGCCACAGACTGTTTTCATCCTTCACCTTTTGGTAAAGGGCCCAGGTGCCTCTGGCCAGTGGGTTGCTTTCTAGGAAGTGGCATTACTCTATACTTCTTAAGGCAAGAAAATGAGAGCAGGGCAGCTCCTCTTTGCGGCAGTGGTCAAGGCACAGCAGGAAGGATGACTTAGAGGTATGTAGAAAGAACAGCTGTGGGAGGTGAGCCCAAAGGCAGGAGTAGCCAGTGTCCTGGCCCAGGAGCAGGCAGCAGCAGAATCCTAGGCAGGAGCACAGGGACCGGATGATGCTGCAGAACACAGGGACTGCGGAGGTCTGTCTGCATCCAGTGGGCTGTGGCTACTGACTTACCAAGCTAGGGCACAGGATGGAAGAAGGAGCCTCTGTTAATCACAAACTAACATTTTGGACCCAGTACACTTCTGGTATCTACATCATCTTGTGCGGCATGAAATTCCTGAGTGAGGAGGAGAAAATACTCCTTGCCCAAGTCACCAGCCCTTTTACTTCTGTTCAAGGCTCTTAAATATTCCTCCTCTCCAGGCCCTCTCTGGTTTCCCATACTGGATACACAGCTTTTCCAGCATGATATAGTCTTGTATTATGAACAGCCCTCGTTTTTCACACAGCCTTTAGTAAAAGCCTCTGCACAACAAAAGATCGGAGACTTGGTCTCCCTTTCCTGTAAGAATTCAGGAGGAGGCCTGGTCTGAGGGACAGTACGTGCCTCTAGCAATACCTTGGGATGGCTGAAGGGATCTGAGGACAGTGCCACCTCCTTCTGTTAAGACTTGCATGCAGTAATCAGTATAAAGAAGACTAAAGGGAGGGGCAAAATTGAGCATGGAGTTTGAATAAAAGACAAATCCCTTAAACTTTAAATGAAAACACACAACAAAAGTCTGCACTAGCAAAATAAAGCCTCTAACCTATAATTTAAATCTAGTCTATACAAAGCATTCAAAATATTACAATAAATCTGATCAGAATTTAAGCCATTGGTGATACTTGTGCAGCACTTCAACAGAGGGTAGGGTAACTGCTCAGTTTACTCAGTGGTTAATTTTTCATTCTTGCCAACAATTCTGTGCAGCCTGGCTGGGGCCTCAAACCAGGGACATTACTGTGGAGAAGACAAATCAGATTTGGGCTTTTGTTGTGTTTTCTTTTTTTTTTAAAGAGGCTTTTCCTGTTTTAAAGCAGAAATGGTATTTTATTGATTTTATTTGATCCTGAAAAATCAAAGCATTACAAAGGTTATGTACAAGTATTTCTGAAAGTAAAAATCTGGGATCCATTGCCAAGATTTAACATCTGTGTTTGCTGTCTTAACCACTGATACAGTAAATATGCCTGCATAAAATCTTGCACATAGTACTGTCCATTTTCTGTGTTGAACTGCCTTAATGTTACTTTATGGATGAAAATAATAAAGGCTTAGTTAATTCAACAGTGTGGAGGCAACCTTTCATTCCAGTTCCACCAGCAGATCTCCTTCTCCAACAGTATCACCAGCTTTGCAGTGCACAGCTTTCACCTACGGTACAGAAACAGCAGTAATTTAAAACCTTGCTCAATAACACGGTGAAAGGAATGTTTTGGTTGACATGGCTTATACAGAGTATCACATCTGCATGCATGGGGTAAATGGCCACTGTGCAACATGATGACCACCCCAGGGATCACAGATGCACATCTGCTGGAAGGGCCTTAAGAGTGTGACTGCTCAACCTCCAGTGTTCAGAGTCCAGCTGAGTTTTGAGTACCTGTGAGAATGGAGACTCCAGCACCTCTCCAGTTCTTGACCAAATCATGTCCAATCCCCTCAGGCAACTACCACTAGCTGGTTTTCTTAAGACAGAGGTACTTGAAGACCTAAACATCAGATGGAGATAGCGCTTTAAAAATTCAAAAGCACCTTTCTTCCACCTGGTTGCACTGCTGTTCATTTACTACTAAAGTTCTATATCTTTCAGAGGACAGGCTGACACTCCAACACTTACGCTGGGATGTTTCAATGAAATATTCCACTATTTCTTGCATTACAGTTTTTAAGTATAGCTGAATTTTGGGACTGCAGCCATGAAATGGGTTTCTCTCAATTCCCAGACAGCTGGGATAGATGATTCAAATCTGAATTGTGATCCTTTAACATAACTGAACTTGGCAAAGGGCTACCACTGTCAAATAAATGCAGCTACATCAGTAGATGAATTGTATACTCATGTGCAGATTCCTGAATTTTAAAACACAAAATCTTATACTAGTCCCTTATTTCCTTTATAAAAGGCTACAACATATTTGAATACCCTTTCAGCACATGGACCTCCAGAAAATATTTGAAGCTTTATATTACAGTTTGCTTGCAATATTAATTCAGAGCTCACGCTGACATGCCCAAATCCTTGTTCAGCAGTTGGCTCATTTTAATAATCCAAATGCTATCTTGGGCTCCTAAAGGAAATCCACAGCATACCCAAAGTACCAGGCTACGATGGCCACACTATTGCCCACACACGTTTGACAGTCTAAAGCCCTGTGAGCTGTAAGCAGATCTCTGACTCTGTAGCACAGGCACATTCACAGCACTGCTCAAGAAATGATGCTGAATACTACACGGGGAAAAACAGTGTGATATGTACAAACAAGGGCTTTATTTCCAAAATCAGTAGCTAGGCAGCCTACCTGATTCCTGAGCCTCAATCTTTTAAGAGATGAAAACAGTGTGAAAAACATCCTACCTCTTGCTTTTCTTTTTCTACAAAGCCAAGGTTCAGCAAACATTGGAGCTAACTAGTGTTTCAAACTCCCCAGTGATTTCTGAAATGCAGTGGGGCCAGCTCCTTGTTCTGACCCAGGCACAGCTGTCCCATAGAAGACAGGAGGCACGCCAGTTCCTCTCCATCTTTCCCTCATTTTTAAACCACCTGCAGCTGGAGTAAACTCAAAGTAGACAAAAACAAGCCACTTTTCTCACAATTACAAACAGGAAGATGGGGTTTGATACAGAAAAGGAATTCAGTCAGGAATGAAAATGGGAACATCTTTCAGCTGAAGACAAACGAACTGAGTTTCAAAACACAGTTTCAAAGCATCAAAACATGGACTAACAGCCAGTACCAAACATCCCATTCCTGTGGACGGGCCAAGTTATTTTAGCACTTAGAGCCATGACTTTGCACTGCAGAACGGGATGAATTCTGTTTAGCAGCTTCATTTCTACACAGCCCAAAACTTGTCTTTTTCAAATTCTTAAAATTCTAAAGAATCAAATAATTTCCTAATTATTATTAAATTTGGGGCTCCAAGGGGACATTGCAAGGCACACATCAGGCCCACTGCATAGCCTTTGCACCATTCACATCCCACCTTGGAGGATTAATAAGCCAAACACAGCTTTTACGTGGCATCTGTACACAGTGAGTGGAAATATTTCTTACTGGGAGAAGTACAAGCAGGATTTTAAGGAATAAGCCCATGGATTGCAGAACACGATGGTGGGAAAGGGAGGGTTAAAGAAAAATAAATGGGGGGGTGGGAGAGGGAATGGCATTTTAATTACAAATACTCATGAGTTAAAAACAGTGGATGCAAAAAGCAGCATTAAGGGGTTAAAAGAAGCAAAACTAAATGCTTGGAAATATTAATGAAGTGAGAGAATAAATTATATAGAAATCAATGCATGAAATGAAATAATAAAGTAGCAATGTCAGAGCAACGGGAAAAGGAACATACTCCCTCTCTCACTATTTTTTTCTCTTGAGACCCAATTTTGCACTGGATATACTGGAAGAGGCAAGCCCTGGGACCCAGTCTCAGTAACAATTTTAGAGCTGTGCCAAATAAGCCTTTCTTGTAAACACACAAACAGTCCTTGGCATAGAGGCCTGTCCTAAAATCTCGGCGAACCTTGCCAGTGGCTAACCCCGTCCCTGCCTGGAGAGTCGGGCTCCCTGCTGCCTCCCTCTGGGATGAGGGGCCTTGCACTGGGAGAGCAGAGCAGCTCGACCCCAGGCAAACATGAATTGGGGCAGGTAAGGAAATAGGCAACAGAAGAGAATATATACCCAGATCCAGACTATGCTCTCCCACTGGAAAGGATGTATCAGGGGCCCAAGTCTAGGTGATGGTTTCAGGCTGTGAATTATAATCTGACACAGGGATGCTCTGAGGCCCCAAGCTGGGGGCTGACAGTCCCCAAACCAGCTGGGGTTTAAGGCATGCCCTCCTCATATAAGCTTAACCAGTTCCTGCCCTGAGCGCTCGCTTTGGCACATTCCACACTGCAGGAGAGTCCCAGCTCAAGGGCTACAATGCTGATCCTTCAGAAGATATCACAGTGCACAGCCTTGCAAAGGTTAACAAATGTGCAGATCTGGGCTTGATATTTAACAGTCACAACAATTAAAAAATTGCTTCTCTCTTCCTCCTGCAAAAGCACTTTCTATGCCTTGTTCTGAGTGGGGTTTTTTAATGGCAAATTGTTTGCCATTAAATAATTAACTGGCAAAGAGATGTCTCTTCTTTGGTTGCTCTCTGGAAAGATGAAATTTGGAGAAATGGTCTGCAACACCTTTCAATTCAACTTGGCATTGTAACATCAGAGAAAACAAATCATTTAGGAGAAAGAGAGTTATATGAATTTCTGAGGCCAGTAAAACTATTTCCTGCTGTGCTATCTAAGGCTCGGAACTACTTATAACAGCATTCACAGCAGATGCAAATGTTACAAAATTAAAGACACCTCATTTTGAAAGACTTACAACAATCAGACTTAATTCCTTAACAACCAGAACCTTCTTTTTTTCCTTTTTAAATTCTATCCTGTTTGACAAGCTGCATATGGTTTTAAGTGACCCAAGGTAGCTTACCTTGCCTGTTTTAGCAGCAATCATACTGTTCTGCATTTTCATTGCTTCAATTACACAAATCTCTTGACCTTCCAAAACCTGGTAAAATTCAAGCAGTATAAAATGAGAATAGAGCATTTGAAATTTTCTAAGTGCAATGATTCTTCTGGAAAATAAAAGGATTATTTCATTAAATGCTATAAATGCTTTCATGGCACAAGTCAAGTCAGCTGGTTACACAGTCACAACACAAATGACAATCACAAAACTGGCACCAAAATAGGGAAAAAGGAATCACCTACTTAAAACTATCACCCCAGGCAAGCCTGAAAGGCTCCTCTCCCACCCCATCCATTCAGCTCCAACTTCTACAGTTCAGACTTCACATCGACCACAGTTCAACATCAATTAAATCCAGAGCAAAATTTAATTTGTGCATTTTTGGCTGGGGAACTTTTGCTTTGCTTCCCTGGCACAGGGCCCACAGATACTAATACTGATTCAGAAGCCAAAAGTTTCTTGGCACATATCCGGGGGAGCTTGGGCTGGAAGCTCCATCGCTACCCAATAGGCTAATGCTGAGGAGAATGTCACACCTCTGCTCATGGCAGCATCTGGATGGCAGCTGATGACTTCGGACTGACAGAAGACAGGTGAGGAACCACCAGCTCTCATCTGCAGGGGAGGCGTCGCAGAGGCAAAACCATCATTTTCACCACAGCTGAGAGCTCTTAAAAGGGAACATTGAAGTTTCCTCTTCTGCTTGTTTGCACCCTGCTAACAGGCATGTGCAAGCTCAAGGTCACCAGTAACCCACTGGGCTGCTCCGCTCGGCTCTCTGTGCCTCCAGTCAGATCCTCCCTCCAACATCTCGTAACACACTGCACAGAGGAAACAGCCACTCAGGGCTTTACAGTGGTTGAAGGGGCTGCCTATACAGGAGGGGAAAAACAGGGGATTCAGAATTTCCCCCTCCTGTAACCCAGCAATCATCCCATGAAGATGATGTATTGCCAGAGAGGGAAGGGTGCCAGGCTCTACATGCCAGGATTTAGGACTTGTGCAGGTACACCCCTCTGGGATGCCTGGTTCCAAGTGCCCACTGCAAGTCTTTTCATTGGGCTCTTTCATAGATGTAGGCTGCTATTCCCTTATTATCCCAGCAAGTTTGGGATACTTTCTCTCTGATGTTCAAGTTTCAGTAAAGATGGTAATCTGAAACCTGCAGAGGTCTGATTTATGCACTGTTATATGTGCCAGTGCCAACAAAATGTGTTTGTTTATACACATACAAATATACACATAGATATATTTCTCTAATTATATGTAAAATGAATAATACATATCTCAGGACAAGTGTATACCACTTTGGAGGAATATATTAACAGACAGATGTGAAGTCAGAGATCAAATGCACATTGCATAAAGAACATTACAAAAATTTAAATAAAGGTCTAAGCAAGACAGAAGAAAAGGCATTAAAAGGTGCTTACACACCCTTTCTCCAACACACTTCAACTACACTATGACAGGTTTTAGAAGGTAAATATGAAAAATATTTGCTAAGGAAACACGGTATATTAACTGGATACAGAGAATAACCAACACCCAATGCTTCACCTGCAGAAATTCCATCCTGAGCTTCAGGTGAGCATTTAAGTCATTAGCAGTGTCAAATTTGGTGAATAGTATCAGACTTGCTCTTTGTCCCCAGTTATTTCCCATCTATTCCATTTCCCTGTCTTTTGTCTCCTTCCTTCCACACCTGCAGCTCTGCCCATAGCCTTGTCCCACCAGCTCACTCTTTCCTTTATTGCTTCTTCTCTCTTCCTGATCTCAATGCTTGTCTTTTCTTCCATCTGCTCTGAACTTTCTGAGGTTAAGAAGAAGCTATGAATTATCTACTACTGACTTTAAAAGAACAAAAAAAAAAAAAGGAAAGAATGTTTGTTGGAGGGCTTTTTTTAAATAATGCTATTATTAAAAAATGCATTTCAAAAGCAACTTTGCCATCCTCTGGCTAAACTCAACTATCAGAGAGCCAACAACATGGGCCTCTAAAGGTTGCTGAAGATTGAGATGCCAAGCAGGACAGGTTGGAATTCAGTGGCCTAATTTCAAGGGCACAAGAAACTCTTTTCTTGAGCCCTGGTGCAATTTAACTGTAACATGGCTTCATCAGGTGGATGGTGTGCAAATGAACCAGTTAGTAATTATCTAAACAGAGTTCTGGAAACACATCTACTGGAAAAATACAGAATTGTCTCTGTAGATCTTAAGTATGGTGCTAAAATGCCAGGAAATATTAGCAATTGTGGGGTGGAAATACCCCTTAATCTAAATTTCTTCTCATTTTCTTCCCTTTCTCAAAAATAAAGTTTTGTGCTTTATATAATACCTGCTGGGTTGATGACAAGACAATCAGTGTCTGGGAAGGAAATAACCCCCCTCAAACCACAAAATATATAGTCAAAGTATTCAGTTAATATCTAGAGTCTCACTAATTTGGAAGGGAGAAGGCACTCAGCAGGTACCACGCGTGAAAATGCTGTGTCAGTACTTCTGGTGATGCGCAATTTGTTGAAAATTACCTTGGCATAAGTCTCACTTAAGCACAGAAGTTTAATTACTGTTCTTATGTTAAACCTCTACAGCTCTGCTCATTGTGTTGCAAAGCAACAAATCCTAAAATTAGGCACTTGTATCTCTTTTTTCTCTTTTTCAGCCTTTTAAGCATTGTATGCTTTCTTTCATTCCATAATTGCACATATCCTTTTACCTGTTATTTAGCCAGCAAATGAAAACTGCAGCGATGTGCACAAGTTCTTGCTAACTTATTTAAGGATTTATCTGGACCATTTTAATGCTGCATTTTCACTGTATAATTTACTTCTTTCAGTAGATGGTAAACCAATGTATACTACCATCTTTACATTTCAATTTAGAGAGGTCTCGGTGATGACCCAAATCTGTCAAAAAAGGCAACTAAAATCAAACAAAAAATCTGATTGATTGGAACCAAGTAAAATAAAAGGGCTCTTTTTCTTAAAAGAAATAAATCTCAGATATCTTTTTCACACAGTTATGATACAGACAAATCAACATTTACACTGCTTGGTATATCAAAATAAATGAGTGATTAACTGTTAGACCTGCAGTCTGCATTTTGTCACCGTCTACTGCACAGTTCAAAGTAGGTGTTCAGTTTGTTCTCCATAGAGTGATAAGGGGAAAAAAAAAAGGGAAAAAAAGGAAAAAAAAAAAGAAGAAGAAATACAAATATCATTAAAGAGGAGGGTATTTACATCTCAATGCTCCTAACATTTGTGATGTGAATTTGGGAACAGTCAATAGTACTGTTTGGATAACTCAGGGACTGCGCGGTGGTTGTTCTCTCCTCCGACTGAAAGGTTACACACAGGACAGGGAACTGTCTCTGGTCATTTCCCAACCAAGCAACTCACGCCACAGGGTGGAAGCAGAATCTGAGAAGGAGCAACCCCAATCCGTTCTCACTGCACCTACATGAGGACCACAAAGACTATCTGCACTTACAGATAGGGCTCTTTAAAGTTCTAGAAACACAAAAAGACAGCGCGCACCCGAGGGCATTGCTACCACGGGATCTCTGTGAACACGGTACACTTTCTGCAGACTTTTGTGCGTCATCGGATAAAGACTTAATGATTGTGACAGGACGTCTCCCATGTTAGGCTTACAAAATGGTCACAAGCCCCACAAGTCTTTCTGATAAACCCAATGGGCACTGATGTATTTCCCCGCTCTCTGTCTAATTGGTGTAAAGTTTGCAGATCTGAATCACCGATCTTTTATCCAGCTTGCTGCGTCCTCTCCTTTGACATGAGGTCAGGGTTCACATTCGCATCCGATTATCGAAGTGGCACTCATTAACCGGCAGCCTGCCTCGCACCAAAATGAGTTCGCTGGAAGGGGAACTCGGCCCATTTACTCAGCAGATTTCAGCATTTTAAGGAGGCCTGAATGTCACACAGTATTGCTACGTTTTGAGGAGTTTCAGACATCTCCAGCTGATGATTAATTGTGAGTGATGGGAAATAAAATCCAGTAAAGCCAGCTGCTTGCCATGGTCGGCAAAATTACTATAATGGATATAGGCTGCCAATTTTCCAGTTTTACTGGCAAGTCTTCCAAGTGTAATTAAGGGAAGTTATAAATGATATGGAAATCTATCAAGTCCCATTTATTTTCAGAGGACTCTTTCCCCTGAGACTTTTATCTTCAAGCTTATAGTTTGCTTTGTTGTGCTAATGATTTAAACCACTTCTTATTTCTGATTAAAGCCCCCAATATCCTTCACAAGAAGTTAGATCCACTTTATTCAGAAGGATTTAAAGAAACAGAAGCCTTTTTAAAGTTGTGTTTGTAAGCCATGCTGAGCTCCCACTTTCTCTGTGTAGGCATAACAGAGCATCCTCCATCTTAGGCACCTCACTACCATCTAGATTTCTGCTTCTGGCAGATTCTGGAGATTGGGAAAGATTTGGTGGGGGGGGAAGGTGGGAAAAGAGGGAATTAAAAAAATAATTAAAACATCCACCATTAACAAAGCCCCAACTTGCATCCAAATCCTAAATCCTCCAAAACAAAGATCGTAGGTGCTGCCTTAGATGCTAAGCATTTAGCACGGAGTACTGTTTCTCACTAATGTTGTTTGATTTGGAATAAAAGCATGAAAATGATGTGCAAAGGCCTAAAATTGGAGATGTAAAGGATGACTGCACAGTATTCCATTTCTCAATTTCATCCTTCAGAGCCACAAAATGGGGGTGATACAGTTACTGGATGAGATTTACAGTAACAGCTGTGGTCTTCCCACACAAGGGAGGACCTTCTAATGGGCTAAGGTCTGTTTTGAACAGACGGGGAGTAGCAAAACAAGGTTCCCTATTAAGGGTGTGCAGTAATATTCCTGATAAAGAAAATGAGTAGTCATAGTCAGATTGCTTTAAAAGACCTAAATCTCCTTTTGCTGTAAAAAAATAAAAATAAAAATTAAAAAAAAAAATAGAGCTATTTTAGAAAATGCTAACTGCTAAAAAAATGTAAGACATGTAATGTAAGAGTTTGTTTTTTTCTTAATCTCCTCCCTACGAACGGTAAAGAATGCATAGGAACCAGTGCCAGGGGCATATGGCTTTCTCCTGTGCTGAACATTCATACAAAAGACAGGTTCATCAGTCATTGGAGTATCTGGATAAAAAAATTAGCTCCTGATGGATGGTATTTAGAGCTTACCTGCTGCTAGTACATTACCAGAGAAGCACAGGTTTTGAAACCCATATGACATTAGAAACTGCAGACCATGAAGTACCCCACGTGCAGGCGCGCTCATAATGTACGCCAGGTTATACAAAATAAGAAATAAGCTATTTAAACCCTCTGCCTAAAATTGGGCCCGCTGCAAGGAACCCTGGGTCAGCCCTACACAGGCCAATTAATGCACAGCATCTGCTGTATAGAAGCCGTGCATGAAGCACTTCCGAATGATTTCAGCAATTAAAAGAGAACTGTTTCCTGCCTGTTCTGACAGCAACTGTTTCAATGCAAGAGTGAGCACCAAATCATTGTGTGCAGCTGAAAAAATTAAGTCTTTTTTTTTTTTATCTTGTGAAAAGGATGTGGGAGGGATGAAGATTTCTTACGGAATCGGATCCTTCTTTTGTTGTCCAACATTCTGTGTTTTTCTGCCAAATTAGACAGAAGGCTCCGAGGGTTTACGGGGCCCTCTACAGTATCACCTTCTGGTGCACTGTGGCTCCCTAAAAAGACAGATCAATATCAACCCTGCTGATTTGCCTACAAAAGTGAAAATCCTTCAATTACATTTTTAAGACCATTATATTTAGAACACAGGTGTTCTGATGCATAACAGTTTTAAGGCTCTTGGAGCTGCAGTGGAAAAAAACAATCACAGCCCTAAGTAAATATGATCTTAGAGGTGGTTAAAAGTGATATCTCCTTCCTCAGCCTTGAGAAGACACCAGTAAACATCACTCACAATTTCCACTATGCTACAACTGTGTCCCTGTTGAGCCTTGTAAGAAGGGACAATGCCCTATGAAAGAGAGTTATCCTCTCTTGTAGCCTTCTGCAAAATAATTACAGACATGCATCTTGTTTATGCTTGTGCAAAACCACTGAACAATGAACTAAGTATGCATTCACTATCTATGAAGATACTGGGATTTTTGTTTGTTTATTTATTGTTTAAACTTAGTCCATGCCGGTATCATTCCCTTCCCAGATTCTTTTCTCTCTGACTTGTTGGCAATCTGGCAGCCAGCATCCAACAAAAAAACAAATCAAGAGGAATTGGATGAGCAACAATTGAAATTCCTTGGCATTGTCCATTACCATGTAAAATAATTAGTGCAAGTTTCCTCTTCTTTCCAAATTAACTTTGAAACCAGAGCTACAGAGCTGCAAGTATAATTAGCGGCAATTAATAGTACTTGACAAATCATTATTAAACTTTTTTTGCCACACTCCTTTAACGAATGAATCCAAACATAGCACATCCCAAATTTTCTGACCTCTGACTAAAGGTCACTGATGTCCCCCTGACAGCAATCAGCACTGTTCATTGCACTCCCACTTATCCAAAACACACTTCCCCAACTGCTTCTGAGATCCCAGCGTGCTGGGGAAGTGATATGCAGGCAGAGCACTTCTGGAGGACATTCTTGTGCTAACACAGTCCAGTCTTTATCAGCCAACTTTTTTAGCAACAGCTAAAAAGTTGTTTATTATTTGCAAATGCAAAGTACACCAAAATAATAATAATTAAAAAATCTGTTAATTAATTTCAAAGGATTGGTAACATTTTTCCCCAAGGAGGAAACTCTAATAATATTGACTATTTCTACCTCAGCATCAGATTAGGATTTCCTTCTTAATTATACCCTACTCCTTTTTACTGTTGTCGTTTCTCTATTATGAATTCCAACCAGAAGAAAAAGAGAAGTTTTTTTTTTAAGATTTTGAGGTCTGAATGGCAAATACAATTTAAAACAACACACAAATGCTGACAGCAACAGGTAAGTTTGTAAGTCCATCTTTTCTTTCATGAGAATGAAGGATGTAGTGAGAAAAAGAATTTAGAAAGCTATTTTGTTTTGGTTTTAGTAGTGAGCATTTCAGCGGTAAAGGTCAAGCAAAACATCTTTTCCCACAGCAAAAACTTACCAAGGCTTGTGAAATGGAAAATCATGGACAAAGATTCTTTTAAACTGTTCTTCAAAGAATAACAAGAAAAATTGAAATAAAATGCATGCAACTGAACTGAAAGAGGCATGCAGTTTAAAACATCTTCCTTAATTAGTTTTAAAAGGTGGGAATGCACCAATGTGTTTTATAAGTTTAACAACGAAGAAATCAGCCTTCAAGTTAACCAATTTTGAAACTACTGAGATAGCTAGCATCTACATTTAACAGCTGACATTAGTAGAAAAAATTCATCCCATGCAGTATTAGTATTAATGGCCACACTACTATCAATTTGAAATCATAAGAAATTTTGATATGAGAAAAGTACATTTAAAGAATGGTTGGAACAGTGGTAACTTCCAAAACCTGAAGTAATCTTGAATTACTGGAAAGGGAGGAAATTTAGAAACAAAGGTCAAAATAGTTAATTGTCCTCTTCTTTTGGCTGTAATCCTACAAAGATTCAGCGATGCTGTGGTGTTTACCCAGAGGTGCTTTCCATATTTATGGATAGGGGTAATCATTAAAGCGATTTAGGCTGCCAGGTATTAGCTTATTGACCAATGCTTGGATTAGTAATGCCACCTGTCCTGTTCAATGTAACTAAAAAAGAAAAACTACCAACAGAAACATGGAGCTAAAAAAAAAACACCTTCACATTTCTGACAGACAGAAAACTGAAAAAGCAAAACCCATATTCATAGATGAAAACATAGCAAAGGTCACAAGGCAATCAGGACAGCTAAGATCTTTCTTTGTTGCTGTGGACAGTTAAGACTACCAAAGTCAGTAGTGGGAACACTTTAGATGGGTTGTTTTAGGTATGACAACATTGTTTTACCTGTGCAACCATTAGGATCTTGAGTTTTCCCCACTCCTGTACTTTCAGTGCACAGAATCCTACATGCACAAAACCAAGCCAAGCACCTCAAGATGAAGAAGAAATATTTGCAGATGCCTGCCTGTTTCCTGCCCTCTCAGTAAAGCAGGGCATTTGTGCAGCTTAGTAGGTGCTCTTTGTGGTAGCTGCAGTGAGATTAAAACTACGTGCAGTGCCATCTCCACACTCTGGCATAAAAATCCTGCTGTGTGCTAGCAGGGCTAGCTTGTGCTGCCACCAGGGTCAGCAGAAACAGAGCAAGTTCCTTGCCTGGATTCTTGAAGCCCAGTGGTTTCTCTAGGCCGTGGCATGATGGGGAACCAAAAGTAATTCCCCCAGAACCAAATTTCATCCTAATGCACATATACCATTAACAATCTACTTACAAAATAAATATGCAAACACCCTCACCCCCCAATAAGGAGTATTTCCTGTATTAATGTCACTGAGTTATCATGAGGAATGTAATCTGAATTTAAGACTTCTTTCCCTAAATAATATTAACCTTCTTTCCAGTCAGCCAGATTTCAAATTGTTTCATTGTTTATGCTGCTTTCTGCTTCTGAATGCCTTCATTGTGCTTCTAGGAATAACTGAGTGACAACTAATTATAGTCTTCTGATCACATGAAGGAAAATAAAGTAGAAAGTAACTAAAAAACCTAAAGAAATTGGCAGCATCACAAGTTCTGCTTCTCTCTAAATGACAAACAGCACTTCCCCACTGTGTTACAAAAATCTATAGATCATCTTACAGACAAAAGAAAATAAATTCCTTGAATATGCAATATCTTTTGGCAAAAAATGAACTGAAAACTGCTTATCAGACCAGCTGGATAGAGGATGCTCACACAATCTTCTATCGGGCTTCAACAGACCGAAGTATTTTTCAGCAACAACAGCCAAAAGAGAACACCATGCTCCAAGGAAAACAATGACAAGTCGAGTGGGGAAAACTAACGCAGAGATCAGCACTGCCTTCTCCTTTGGCTATGGACACACAGAGAGGGACTAACACCACATGCTTTACCTGACCAGGCACAATGCCCTACAGCTGAACCATAGGTAATAAACAGTTTGCAAGTGCGGCCATTCAGACAAGGATGAGGTGACCCTCTCCAGTCAGTTTTTCACAATTTCTAAATTACACATGAAGGAAGGGTATGGCAGCCCAGCTCCCTCTGCTACTCATCACTCTGAGACCATGTCTCTGTGAGGACAGGGACTGTGCTGCACTAATGCTATAGCTCACAGGTTAGGAGAAAATAACCTCAGAGTAGCTAGCCACCAGATAGCTTTATTGCTAGTACCAGCAACACCTGAGGAGAAAGATGGACAACTGCCTTGCATTCTCCCACTTTTCAGCTGTGCTGTTTTCACACACTATGCAAATTTGAGCTGCCAAACCCGATTACAAGCACAGAATAGGAGCTACTTAAATTCCCACTACTCCAGCACACTAAAGAAATTAGACTTTTCCCAAGTAGTGCAACAAAAAGAGCTGTATTTATCACGGAGCTACAGTTCCCTGCCCATCATGCCTTCAACAGCTGTAGTGAGTGAGGTGGTTTCTGATGGACAGCCCAGACGCCGTAATCTGAATCCCACCATCCCACTGCTTATTCAGTGCCGATAGCTGATGTTACCCTCATCTCACTTGCTGGCTCGCTTTTTTTTAACGTTTTGACAGTAGTCTTGAAAAGGAAGGATTTAAGTTAAACCCTTTTCAATAACGCAAATGTGTTTTTTGCAATTAAAGCCACACAATTAGCAATGACAAGCTCAGGTCAGCAGAACACAGATTATGCTGTTCAAATGCTCTGCCACTCAGTGCCTCCAGCAAAAAGCTGCAGGAAAGGAGAAAAGAAAAAAAAATCTCACACATATTATTTAACAACTTGTGCTCTGATGCACACCACCACTTGTGGATTTCTGGAGGGGGGTTCATTTATTTATTTACTTAAAATCCCTTAGGCTCTGGCCTCCTTCTCCACTGGTTGTATTCCTTTCAGACAACAAGAATTACTCCTCATGGCAAGAAGGCTGGTAACATTTAGAATTAACATCTCAAAAATAAATATTAAACAAATTTTAAAAGTCTTAAAATCCTTGACTTAAAAATGTTTCCCTTCATTCTTCACCAAAAAAAAGCGTTTGCTTAAGATCTTCCTCATTCAGTCACTTGTATTGCCTAGACAAAGAAAGCAGATTCCTCTGTCCATGTGATGACATACTGATTAATTTTAATTGAATACTGTTCTTTTTATTTAAAGTATGTAAACGGTGTGTGTGTGCACGTATAAATCACAAAAACAGAAAACTAACTGTAAAAGCTAAAAGAATTTCTAATTTCTAATCAGTACTTAGTTTTGTTTCCTCTGAAATGTCTTTGTTTCATTAATAGTAACATTGGCACCTGCAGATCTTTAATATTAACATGATGACTCCCTTCTCCCTGTAGACAGACAGAAGCAACCATATACTTTAAATCCAAAAGTGGTATCATAGCAAAATGTAAGCAAACAAATCACTTTACCAGCACGATCGACAACTGTCACCTAGTAGATGTAATGTTGATTTTGGACTTCAGATCTTGATCCCATTTCTGCACAATCTCTCAAGAAAATCTGTAGTGCCACATACATGTTTATGGCATCATTTAACTGACAACAGTACTTTAAAATTAGTATGCAAAATCTGATTCAAATATTCCTATGTCTGCAATCACTTCCTTGCTTTCAATGGTTATGAGAGATAAGGGCCCTGACCTTAGAAATAACATATGCTACAATGTGGTAGGATTTCATATAAAGCTGAGTTCAAGTCAGTATTTAAATGTAACTTTAAAACACTATATTTATATTTGTTTCCAGCTCAGTGTAAGGTAAGAATCACTGGAAATCCCCAGGACAACAACAGCATGTTCCCTTGCCCTTCTGTATGGCAAGTTTATTCCTTCTGCAGAACAAGATTACCACATGAGACTGGGAATTCCCAGCATAGGATTCCCAATTCATGTGTATATTCATGTGTGTTTGAAATTCTTAAAAAAGAAAAAGGGGAGGGAAATTATATATCACTCCTGTGTCCCTTTTTTTTTAGTAATATTTTCATTACTTCAGGGCAGAAAATCAACAGTCTACTCCTGCTAGCACTAACTAACTAACTATATACGTATGTATACATATATATATACACTTATGCATATTTACATGCACACACACATACACAGAATTTCCTCCCTCGTCCCTATCCTCCCCCCCTCAAGGCATTTGGGGTACAAATACAAGCTATTTCTTCAGTTTCAGCTGTGTACTTGTACCAGGCTGAAAATTTTCCTCTTAAAGCCAGTTTAGTCTTTATAATTCAAATGAAAAACAGCACACATCCTTCATCACACTTTATTCTACAGGTGATGTTAAAAAAAAAAAAAAAGAAGTCAAACCCTGTGACCTGTAGTTTCAGTTACACCAAGGAGAAATTTCTGTGGAATATGTAATGAAAATGCAGATATATAGATCACATTTCTTACCGTGTCGCCAGGCTTGACAGAAACTGCCACCACTGTTCCAGGCATAGGAGATCTCAAAATGCTGGAGGTGTCCTCTTCTGCTTTCTCTGGCATGTACTTGCTCAGCTCCGCAGCAACCTTCGTCAGTATTTGTAATTTGTACTAAAGAATAGGAAGAGGAATGTTTTAGAAAACTGCACGTTGGTGAATTCCAGTCAATAATCTGCACTATTTTATGTTATGTTTTTATGTAATGCATCTGTTATCTGTTCTTCACAGGGGTGTCTAAAAAACACTGTTTGAAATTTTTATTCAGTTTCATTTTCAGGACATAGAAAGAAAAATATGCAACCCAAATCTGCGGCAACGTGCACATAACAGGAAAGAATCAAATACAGTAAAGAGATGTCATATTCATTTTAAAATTAGGGGTAGAGAGGGAAGATGTAAATTTAAAACTAGAAGTGCCCTTATGCTTGCTGCACATCATCTTTGGTGAATAAGGAATATTGAGGGATTTGTTTCCACTGCAGTACTGAATTGCAAAGTGACCTTTTGGGAAAATCTGCCAGACTTTAAACAACAGGACTGATCTTAAACATTATGTTTACTTTTTAAACATTTCTTTTGACCACATATTTAGTGTTTGAAGTTAATAACTTGCTCAGATTTTACAATTAAAACATATTAAACAATTTCAATTCTGTTCTTTCAGATGATGAAACAGTGTTGTATTGAATATTCTTCATCTGTAATAAAAACTGTTTAGCAGCTGTTACCTACCTTGAGAAAAAATGTTTTCTCTAATTTTTTTTTACAGCAATTAGAAATGGAAGAGAATATGATGACCCTGAAGTGTCTAAGAGTATCTCTTTAAACGAAGCTTTCTGAAAACATATAAATGTTGCCTAAACTGATTTCAGCTCCAGGCTTTTAGTTTTTAAAAACTGTCAACTATTTTAATCACTGAGACAGTTGCTTGCCCTCAGACAGACGGTCTTCACGTTTGTCCCAGGGCACCTGAGAGGGACTGCAAAAAGCCAGTAGATGGCAGCAGGTCTCTGCGTGACACTCCTGCCTCGCCAAGGCCAACCAGAGAAGACCAGCACCGCACTTCATCAATAATTTAAACAAAGGTTTTAGTAATAAGCATCGGATGAACTGCATTTACAATTCAAATGTGTATTTTGCCGATGTAAAGTTCAACACCTTGCTTGGAACAGTATGTTTTCCTCCAAAACAATTAGCTATTGTTTTATTAACAATAGCATGTCTTTACTTTTCATTTTTACATGGACAGAAAAAATCCGATATCCTTATGGTGAAGGTAAAGGGGAACTCTACCTTCTGCTTCCGTAGAGAGCAGAACAAGGTATTTAGAAATACATGCAAAAGGTGATTAATTCTGCAATGACATCTTTAAAAAGCAGCTTTCAAAGGCAAATTAAAACAACGTAAAGGAGGATTATCATCATCCATGAATGGCATGTGGACACACAACATTATGTGCGATGAACAGTGCAACCATTCACTTAGAAATACTTACTTTTAATCAGAAATATAAGCAAATGGTTAAACGAACCAATTCCCCCCAACTCACCAAAGTAAGTAATAAAATGCTACAATAATATTTCCTGAAGCCGTAAGGGGCACCCAAAGATTTGAGACCCATTCCCAACCATGTGCCTCGGTTACAATTGATGTGGCTCAGGGAAATCAGCACCATTTTGTATGCAAAAAGCAGTTTTAACTCCAAGCCTCCCGCAGGCATCATCATGACAATTAAGACTGTGGCGCTCACAATTCTCCAACCCAAAATACAGCTAGTTCTCTCCCAGCTCAAGCAACCGCGTTCAATGTGATGTGCTCACTGCAGCCTGTTTCTTTGGAAAAGAAGTGCGCGTCTGCGTGCACATGCACACACTTTCATGTAGAGGCTGTAGGGAGAGGGGAGGCGATGCCTATAGGAGAGTTGGTGACATAAGTTGCAAATAGAATTGCAGCAGTGTGACAAGTCAAATAATAACATCTTATGCATGTTTCTTTACTCTTGAGTGTCTGTTTTGCAATCAAGACATACAAGTGTCTGCCAGTTTCTGAAGGATATGATCCTTAAGTGAAATTACTGTGCAAATAAAAGCTTTTTACTCCTATTAAAATTCATCTGAGTCATAAGTGGCAAGGAAAAAAAGCTTGCAGAGTGTATTCTGCTGTCAATCTAATAAACATTCTGTTCAGAGGGACTATTTATCAAAGATAAATTGTACTTAAAAGTCCTTCATTAAATCTATGGGGGGGAATATAATTACACCAAATTGCACAGTTTCAGTATCCACGGTTAGTGTCTTCTTTGTACTCAGAGTTTGAAAATAAATAAAAAAAAAATTTTAAAAAAGGAGAGAAAAAAAAGAAAAAAGGAAGAACACAGAAATAAGATTTGTGGACTGTATTACTGCCTCTTGCAAGAGACTATTTTGATATGATTTCAAAGGACTAGGTGTATATGCCATTTAGTTTTTGGAGCCACATACAACACTTCCAAGCTGCCCAATTTCAAATTTAAACTTGAAGAGAAAGCCAGACCTTCATCTAGGTTACAGTATTTCACAGGGGCTGAAATACAGAATTCCCTATGCACTCCACCACGTACAGCAGTGGGGGAAAAACCACATTCCTCGGCATGCTGCACTTTAAAGCTAAGTTCTCCACACCAAGCTAAAATATCCCTACCAAACATTGTTTTTACTATCTTTATAATTTTCATATCTTTTAGATTCCTTTCTCGGCAGGACTCCTGCTTTACTTGGAGTGAGATGTAAGAGTCAGTACTCTCAAAGCTTTAAAACGCAGGTCTTTGTTATTGATGAGCTGTTCCTTTTCCTTTTGTATTTGTTTATTGTTCTTTAGTCTGTTTGGGGGATAAGCAAGTTACTGTAATCAAAAAGTAAAAAATAACAACAGTAAACTTCTGGGGAAAGGCCTTTTTTGGCACGGTTGGTTTACAAATGACCTTTCAGAAAATAAAAAGACAAAGCCGAAAAGAAAGGTTCCTTCTTTAAGATTACCTTTGATGTATTTCGGCTGTTTGGCTGGCCCACACTAAATACCTGCATAAGCATCCCTCTGTGACTGCTGTTACTTATCCCTGGGGATGAGTTGTGGAGTGGGGTGCAGGGCGCTGTTCACCTAACCAGGGTACAGCCTGAAGCTCGGGGAGAGCCACAGGACTCTCTGGAAGATCACGCCAAACAACGCCTGCCAGCGCTGCCACAACAAAGACGATTAAGAATAAAGCACATTTTTTCATTACATGATGAACACGCTGCTATGCCTTTGATTTACTGAGGACAATGCCGAACATAGGAAGCAGAAGTTTTGATATGCTACTAACGAGTGCGGATGAGGTTCAGATTTTTTTCCTTTATCCTCAGGAGGAGGAAGAGATGGGAGAAAGAAGGGGCGTAAATTGGGGAAGGCTGTGAAGTTTGGGTTATAAATAGCGACCAGGAGGTTTTTCACTGGCCTACACCAGAAACATTTGTTGGAGTCATAAACAAATTGCAGGTGGACTCTGAGAGCAAGGAAATCTGCTAGCCATCAGATCTGCCCTGATGAGTAGTTGTCACCAGCCACTGCTCCACTCCACAGGGTTTCAAAGCCTAATTCTGCCAGCCAAAGTCAAGTCAATAAAGCGGTACCAAAAGGAGCCATACAGCTTTTGATGACATAGAAACCAGGTGTTTCTTTTCCACCAGACTGTTGGGAGTCCACAGTCAGGTGACAAAAATTATAGTAGGGAAAACTGATGTTACTTAATAGTTTTCTAAGGGTAACAGTATCCTGTCCTATCTTTCCCACTAAATGAATTGGATGTTTGTGTAATGCAAAACTACCTCTTACAACCAAATGTCCATGACAACAATAAGAACATAAAAGGTGCAAAACCAGCAATGTAAGGGGGAGGGAGGGGAAGTGTATACCAGGGGCTGGGGGGGGCAGGCGGGAGAAAAATAAGCAAATAAGGTGAAAAATTATACCTTGGGTTTTGTGGAGGTTTTTTGTTGATACATACCGCACTGATCCTCCAAGTCACTAGACAAGTAGACTAGCTGCTACAAAAAAGGTCACCAGAGCATATCTGGCCCCATCTGTGCTTAAAAAAAAGTTCTGTAGTTTGGTTCCCTTACCGCCTGCAACTAAACATTGCAAATCTTCACTAAAATGCTCAAAATTGCACTCTGGTACATCTCACACTAGTTTATTAAATATGATCTTCCTTGTACCCTTGAAATTCATGTCTCAGAACCTGTAAATGTTCAAATTCCATTGGAGATTTTATAGAGCAATCACTACCCATATGTTACTTATGACAGTGTTTGGACTGCTGACCAGATGTGGATTTTCAGTATGCTTTACCTAAATGTTCAAGCATGTTTTTCAAATGTCTGTCATTCTTGTGGTCAGAAGGGTGAAAATCTTAGGTAGCTCAGATTTCAGTACAGAAATTGTCTGCTCTGTGTCTTCATTATTTTCACTAGCCTCACAGTCTCATTTTTGGAACCAGTGAAATGTATTAACAGTGGTCACATAATTTTCCTTTAACATTCCACATCCTGCCTCAGGTTACTTAACTGTTGTCACCTGCACTTGGACGTCATCGACTCACAAGGAGTAGGTTATTCAGTATTCAGTCCAAGCAACATCAAGCAACGTTCCAGTTCTGAACACAATGAGCACGCTGCCTTTTTTATTATCATTATACACTTAATCATCATGACCGTACCCTTGCTTAGATTTCCACCACAGCACCTAAACGGGAAAACGATGTATTTATTCCATATAACTCGAAGATGTTAGGCACTACTTTCTTTCAGAGTCAAGGATTCCTTACTCAACGGGGAGATAAATGACATTTTGCAAATCACGGAGGCTTTTTTCCCCGAAGACTGAGTTCTAGAGGTGATTTACTTCCACAGGGTGGTGGGGAGGACTAACATTAACATCTGCGCAAAATAACGGCACTTTTAGTCTGATGGCGGAGCAAACACTCAACACGCTACGGAGACAGCTGTTAAATAATAATAGTAAAAAAAATAAAAATACCAAAACAACCACAAAAATCATGAGCCTTTAGTAGCAGCAAAAGGGAAAGATAAACGAGAGGAGCCTCACCACCACGTAGTAGACACTCCAGCAGCAGAAACTTAATTAGACTCGTAATTCAGCCACATTTCCCACTTTCCATTCCTTGTGTGATACATAATTAGCACTCTAGAGAAACCTACCAAGGGTTAAAGTCACGCAAAAATAGCTTCCCTCCGCTTCAGACTGCGGCTGAACAGGCAGAATCGAAAGGGGACAGACGGCAAGCCCGGCGATATCCTCCCTGGGAGCGCGCCGGCGGCCGGGCAGGGCGCGGGGAGCCGGGAGCGGCGCGGAGCGGGCGCGGAGCGGGAGCGGCCGCAGCTGCCGCCGCCGAGCAGCCCGTTAGCATAATGCTTTGACAACTCCATCAGCGCAGTCTCAAGGTAGCTGTCAATCAGGATGCATCATTTAATACAACAGCACACTAAGGATTTTCTCCTACAACCCACATGACAGCGTATCTACAGCTCTATTTATATCAGCGCCCAGTTGTGTTTACAATGCTGTTGTAATTAGAAAAGATGCAACAGGCAGCAATATTATTCAGATTCCCATTTTGCCATGCTGCCGTGTAAAGTGCGATCTTGCTTCACAGAGTCATGCTAAATGACAAAAGCGCTATTTTCTTCAGTCTCTGTGCTCAGACAGCACTTCATTTGCAGCTATCTATAATTAGATTAATGGTGTAGTGCTGTACAAAGCAGGCCCACTTCACATCAGATAGCATATGAATTAGGACAAACACTTATTTCAATTCCAGGCAGAGAAAGCAGTGACTGGGGTATTTAGCATACCCTTTATGGTGGAATGAGATGTTAATTGTGTACCATTACCTCTAAACTGCTTGCTTGTTGTATAAATCACTGTGCTAATTGATGCAGAGATAGAAACGTAGCCACAGGCAAGAAAGCAACGGAATGAGAGCTGAAGACGGTGGATAAAGGATTATCGAGTAAAACCATATGGAGATGAGATTCCTTTGAAACCTGCCCACAAGCAGTACTACTATGAACTAGAGGGGGAAAAGTGCTGCACTGATGCTTAAGGGAAAAAAAAATATATTGTTTATATCATCATTTCAGAACAGAATCCTAGCAGGGAATCCAAGCCAAGATACAAAACTGAAGAATAAATATGTGTAATGAGCCTCAACACATGCTTCCAAAAGACAAGTAGCAGGCTGAGCATGCCCTGGGAACAGTCACCACACTGCCCGGATTTTGGGGGCCTGAGTTAAAAAGTAACACTTGCAAACTATCCAAAGCAGATGTTCAGATGTTCCCCTGACACAACCGAGGACCAAAAATACAGGCATTGCAAACGGGGGGTGGGGGTGGGGTGTAAAAGACGAATAAAACCCAGCCAAACAAAAAACCAACCAAGACATTCAAGTGGCTACTGATAAGTTAAATGTACTAATAAGGAGGAAGAAAGGAGGCAGCTTTACACACCTGTAGTAACAATCACTCACATGCCCGTGCATATACAGGGACAAGAAAACTCCTAAAAATCCTCCTGCACAAACAAGAGGAGAATCTCTCAGAAGTAACAAGTAGCGGTGTCAGCACCAGGACCATCAAAGCCTGCTTTCTCTCAGATGGGGTTTGTAGTTGGTTGTCATCTAAAACACCACTGCACCCTCAGGGGTGTTCGCAACTGCGCTCCCCAGTGTGAACTCTCTCACCTTAAAAAAACCTAGTTTAACCAAACCCTCTGACCACACTCCCGACCACACTCCCTAACCACACAGAGTTGCAGCTTCCTCCTCCAACTGGATACATTTTACTCAAGAAACCGGTTGGACCATAATGTTTTTGGAATCCTTCCTCCTCTGATATGCTTGGCTGAAATCGATTAACTGAGTCAAAGTTACTGCAAAGACAGGGAACAAACACACACAAGGAGCCTCCAGCATGCCTACCCCAGGCTTGGTTTCCTAAAAATAGCATTAAAAAAGGAAGATGAAACACAATGCCATCTCAAACGCTACATTCAAGGACAAGCCAACTGGGTGATGTGCTCTTCTTTGAGCTATGCTTCTTCCCCTACAGATACTGCAAATATGTTTGGCATAATTTTTATTCTGCAGGAGAGTGGCTCTAGTATATCTGCGGGAATCAGAGCCACTGCACTCCAAATCTAAATCTCCTCTCTCCCTCTGCCCCCAAATTGTTGTATAAACTTTTTTTCTTAAGTGTCTTTTTTGGAAAGCTTATTTGTACACAGCTAAGACTTAACTTCATACTTTGATCACTAAAAAAATGCCAAGACAAAATGCTAGCAAATCAAATACTACACAATGTCCTGTTCTAAAAAAATACATCTGTTTCTCTTGCAACACGATACTTAAGAGCAAGTGCTTTCAGTCACAAACTCTAAGAGAGTTTCCAAGAAACACAAGGTACCTTCCCCTTGAGTGTTCAAGCCCCACTAATCTAGTGTTTGATACTGCCTTAGCTTAAAAGAGCAAAGAGAATGCATTATATCTGCTAGACACCTCACTGTCCTGTGGTTCATTAAGAAGAGTGACATGCTAGCTTTTCAAACTTTGCTTTTAATTTGCTTTTAGAACTACTTTTTTTTTCCTACTCATGGCAGCTAATTATTACTGGGACAGAAGTGGTTCAAGTGTTGCAGCACTGTTTATTGATCTCAGCTCCCAAAGAAATACACATAAAAATATATATGTAGATGTGTATCCACATATATAAGGGGGGGAGAGCTTAGGGGTGGACAGTTACCCATTACAAACAAGCAGTACTAATGTACAAATTACTGCTTGCTGCAAAAATCAAGTGAATAGCAGAAGAGAATCACATATTGTTTGATGAAGTGCTTCAGTTATTCTGAGAGGAACCTTTAGATTATTTCCAACACAATACACATAAGTAAACAGAATGATGTTAAAGATGTCTTGAAATGACAGTAGAATTCAACAGTTTAGATTTTGATCACCAGACATACTAGCCTGTGGATTATCCTCCTTTATCACTGAAGCTTATAACTTCCAGGAAACACTAGCTATACCTGCACAAGCAAAGGGACCTAAGAAATAGAAACAAATGGCAGTAGGAAAAAAATCCCCTGTGTTGACTACTTTGAAGTAACACCTCCCAAGTGTGGCCTAGTCGACATAAATGGGAATGCATTGAGGAAAAGAGCTGTGAAGCTGTGTAACAGTCCTGTTCCCAATCATTAATCACCTTTTTTAGACCATTTAAACTTGCCCATTAGAGCCTGCAGCAAAATGCCAACACTCCCATCACTTGCATGTCAGCAGTACTGGTGTTAACAGGAGAAAATATATGGTGTCTATGATTGTGCCCCAGTTCTACAGCATTTGCTACCTTTAATTGAAAGAAGCAGTTAAACACAAGGTAAATCACTCAGTTAGCTAAGCTGTTTAATAACACGTAATTGATAATGTCAGTATGTTACAGTAACATAATGCATCACTTTCATCACTCCTATGCTTCAAATACGGTCAACTTATACTACAAACACTTACTTTTAATCTGCTATTTAATGACAAAATCGAGCAGAACTGCCCTGAGTACACGTGGAACATAGGTAAAACACACACCACTGCCTCAATTCATCTGCAGGTTGGTTAGAAACACTTGCAACTTTGTGAAAATGGTTTAGTTACATCACTAGCAACTTGTTTTTTGTCTCAAAACACCAGAAGCTCCTACTGTAATAATTTGTATTTCTCTGATAAAACCTGTTGAAAAAGCACACGAAAATATCTGCACAAGAAAAAGCAACTATTTGTTTTCTGAAATGTGCCCCAATCCTGCAAGCTTTTTGCCTAACTTTTCACATGTAACCCGGCCTACTGTAGCCATCAGGACTGCTTGTTAGTATAAGGCAAATCACACACCTAAGTGTTTACAAAATCATACCCCTTAAATATGGAATATTATCTAGAATAGGAAAAAATATATCTCATCAGCTATGTACAGACAGTCTGTTTAAACATGATTAACCCCATTATACAATTCTGAGGTTTTTACCATTTATTAATTTTTAAAAAAGTATTTCTACAAGTATTTAAAATGTGCAAGAACATTTTACCTGTTTGTTTTATATAACAATAAAAATGTAACCACTGACAAGAACCATGTAGCAGAGAAAAAGCAGATGGCTGAAAAATGGGATGGGTTTTTGGATTTGTTTTTCAAAAAAGACAAGGTCCTAAAAAACCACCAAACAAACAAACAAAAAAAACCCACACAAAAACCAATCAAAACAAAACAAACAAACAGCCAAGTGAACAACTTAAGTTACCACTGTTAGAAGATGCATGCAGGAAAAGAAGGCAATGGGAACAGGCTCAGTGGTAGCAGGCAAGACTAAGTGTGCTGCCACTTGGAACCTATATGTAACTATACCATTACAGTTACCTACATGTAATATGTTTGCCCTGTATCACAGACAACATGGCTAGGAAGGCTCAGTGTTCCGAAAATAAAATATGCTGCCTTATAAGTAGCCACTTGCCCTGCTCCTGTTCTTACCATTGGAAAGCAGCTGTAAGAGGTAGTGGTAATATCATCACCTATGACTGAGTCTTTAAATCCTTCAGAGAGAAGTCTGGTTGCGCTATCCCAGAGTTCGCCGTCTGAGAAGAGTTACACAGATGTCCCCAGCTAAGAAAGGTTGCAATGAACTGCAACGGCCACAGGTGACTACCAACTTGGCTTTACGTCTTGCTAAGATAACTTGTTGGACTAATGGATTCTCACAATCCTAAAAAGCAAGTCCATTGATAATGAATGGCACAAAGCTCACAAAAGCAACCTATAGAATTTGGTTTGACTAGAGACCAAAGTAATGAGTTATAAAAAGGGAAAAGCCAAAGAAGTGTAAAACTATAGCACCAATTACATACCAACCCACACCTGAAGGATACTTATTATTTTGCAGCTTGCTTCATTCTGGTTAACTACAAATCTGTAAGCTATGCAGTAAGTTTAGTAAGGAAGTACTTTTTGAAAACTACTATCTGATTTGGGACAAAACACATCCCTCACTAGAAAAAAAACCCAAACAACCTACTGAGTAGAATCCATTTAGACAAATGTCAAGCAAATGCTGCTTCATTTGTAGACATCGATGTTTTTCTGCCTCTGGGTGGCCAGGATATAATAAATGTTTGACTCCTCTTCCCTTCAAGCGCTGCTTATGGCACTCGCTTCAACCAAGGAAAAAGCACAGAGAGAGGTCTTTCATTCACTCTGAGGCCACAGAACATTTAGATAGGTCTTATTTTCCACTGACTGCAAAAATGGTTTTAGTCTGTGTGTTTCATAGGGAGAAAATTGCAGAGCAAACTGCATTCTTTCACAGCTTACGAAGTTTTCTAATGGTTGGGCAAGCACTGCTTAGAGCTTGGTCTGTTAATTTGCCTTGGAGTGCTTCCAAATACTACTCGGTAAGCCACAGCATCTTTCTGTTTTGTTTTGAACAGCAGGTAGCACAATGACATATACAACTGGAGAAAAATGTGTATAGAAGGCCAAGGCCTTTTTATAGACATTTGAATCTTTTTTTTTTATTATTTTAATCCTCTCTGGATTGAAATATGGACTTAGGAAAGTTAACATATGAAGCCTCTTGAACCTGGGCAGGTCCAGATGCATTTGTTAAAAATTCAATGCTGTTGAAAATTCAAAACTCAAAGCAGGAGTCTAGCAGGTCATGAGGGAAAGCTGTGAGAAAGGAGTGAGTACACGTATGAGAAAAGTCATCTAAGATGGTGCAACTTTACATAAACAGTGTGACAAACTCTTCCATACGCCTTCCAGACAGGCACTCTGCTCTCACACCATGACGACTACACAGCCTGACTACTGCTCTAGGGGGTTTAGTAGCATCACAGACCACTTTAGAGATAGAGAGGCTTTAAATCCTGGATCCAATCTTGTTCTGGATTTGTTTCTGTCAGTAGTCTCACTGATTTCAGTGAGTTCATGGTATCATCCAAGATAGTTCAGTTAGAACTTTCAATTCAATAAGAACTAAATGAGTTGCTGCACTGCACATTAATACCGACATATCTGCCTGGAAAAAAATTGTGTGTTTGAGAAATTAATCCAGATTGTTCAATGTCCCATCTAATGTGGCCTTGAACACTTTCAGGGATGAGGAATCCGCATCTTACTGTCTTCTTCGGGATGGAGTTGTGAAAAACTACAAAACTGTGTTCTATTTTTTCATTCTACAGTTTAAAGAAATCTAGTTTTTATTTGAGATGTAATAAAAATAACATAAAAGACTGATGGTAAGATTATGAAAATCCACACAAAATGTATAAATTTTATTATATGTAATAAAACAAGTTTTTAATTATGTTTTTTAATTTTTCTGGATACTAAATCACCATGAAAGTCTCAGCAATAGCACAGCACTGGTATTATACCTGTTTCCTACCATTAAATTTCCAGTGATCATTTCACGGCATTAGAAAGGATATCTACATTAGCAATAGATGCACATTCTCTAACATCTGTAATTCAGAAATAAATGCTGTTGCATCTATACTGCTATTACAAGAAGCACTATTCATGTAGGACTTAAAATTCTCTTTTATGTTACAGACTAGTGCTTTTGTAATTCAAACCTTTGCTAATATCTAAGGGCTACATCCGAAAAGACTTACATACCTAAAGCAGGACACTTAGGCAGAACTGAAGTACCTATAAATCCAAAATGGCAATACAAACCCCTGATCATCTGTCACTTAACACTGAAGGCACTTATATTTTATCTTCCTTCCTGGTTCAAAATACACATTTGGAGTTCTGCTGCTATACCCCTTCAGTACCAAGTAATACAGCTCTTTCCTTCTTCAAGCCCAAATGTGACCCAAAAGTCAGGGAACCAGTTTTACTCTAGGGACCATTTCTACCTTCTAGCAGCCTTCCAGTACCTTAAGGGTTCACAAGACAGTTAGAGAGGGACTTTATACAAGCATCTCTAGTGATAAGACAAGGGGTGATGGCTTTAAACTGAATGTGGTTAAATTTAAGTAAGATATTAGGAATTCTTTACTGTGAGGTTGGTGAGACACTGGAACAGGTTGCCCAGAGAAGTTGTGGATTCCTCACCCCTGGAAGTGTTCGAGGCCACATTAGATGGGGCACTGAGCAATCTGGTCTAGTGGAAAGTGTCCCTACCCATGGAAGGAGGGTTGGAACAAGATGATCTTTAATGTTCCTTCCAACCCAAACTATTGTAAGATTCTGTGATTAGAAAAATTATGACTCAGGTGTCTTAGCCCAAAGCCTTAACATTCACATGAGTCCTGGGAGTCATTTACCAGTGAGCAGCAACATTATTCAATGGATTTGGGACTGAAGATGAAGTGATAAACATTGCTGTATGCAATACCTCAACATGAGAAAGAACTTCCTTACACTGAGGGTGGCAGAGCACTGGAACAGGTTGCCCAGGGAGGTTGTGGAGTCTCCCTCTATGGAGACATTCCAAACTCACCTGGACATGTTCCTGTGTCACCTGCTCTAGGTGACCCTGCCTTGGCAGGGGGGTTGGACTGGATGATCTCCAGAGGTTTCTTCCAACCCTAAGATGCTGCGATTCTGCAAGATACACTTGACAGGTCAGTAGAAGGCAATCACCCAAACTACCATCAGACTAGAGCCCCTCAATTAACAACTCCCCTCAATTAACCACCACCGCCCCACAAAGTTATTAGTGAGCTTTGGCCATTACTTCATAATTGATTTGACCTCTGTCCTCACAGCAATATTTTTAAGTTCTCAGAGTGATTTAGTGTTTATTTTTTTAATTAGACTGAGTTTTTGTGAAGCATTCAGAGCACAGAGTATATGGATCTCTGTATTTAATCTCTGTTATTGACTCAATTTTTGATGCAACATTGAAAGGATCACGTGAAACTGTTTCAGACAATCCTAATGAAAACAGCGGAGGAGGAAAGCTAGGAATATTTCTTTAAATGCAAATCAAACTCAAAGATAACGGACTTTGAATAAATATTTTATCAGTTCTACTCTTCACTTCACTGAACAATCATTTTTTTAATGCCATGGGAAATATATCTGCAATTCCCATTATAAGATTTCTTTTAGAGATTAATTTTCATAGACTCACAAAACGGTTTGGGTTGGAAGGGACCTTAAAGATCACCTAGTTCCAGCCCCCTGTCATGGGCAGGGATACCTCCCACCAGACCAGGTTGCTCAGATTTTATACATTCTGTCCTATCTTATTATGCATCTAAACTGTGTTTATTCCTCATACCACCATTTTTCTGAGTGTAATCCAACAGAATGATTGCTCAGACGACCTACAATAGATCTGGACTATTACATTTGGAGCTACTATTCATTTAGATCCAAAAGCTGTTTTACAGAGTCACCAGGCTAATTTCTCTGCTGGTTTAAAAGGTGAAATGCAACTTGTAGTGCACTCATTTCAATCACTAGAAAACTTCACTGTGTTTTTCTAACTGTGGTTCCTTGCTTCAAAAAAACAAAAGCACTATTCACAAGAAATTTGAACTCATTCTCAAGTCTGTTGTTAATCACACAGTGAATTTCTCTACCCCAGGAGAAGATTAGGAATGATCCACTGGCCATAAGGTAAAAACCAGTCAACTGGAAAGAATTTTAGCAGCAATAATATGGTAGGGTAACACATCCATAGTTAGATATCTATTTTCAACATACTTGTTAATCACACTTGGCATAAATAGCAACGAGAGTGAGCCTGGGTATCAATAATTACATAAACCTGGTGTGGGAACAGGAAAAGGAACTTGGAACAACGAAGAATGCTGCTGAAAAAGGCAAATTCCTGAGTATTGCTGTGTAGAGTAACATGAGGATGAAGAGAAGGAAAGGGTTGTAAGACTGGAAATAACTAGCACTGATTTTAGCCATCACAATGCTCTCACTACTCATATAAGAGTAGGAAGTTCAGAAGAAACATGGAGGTTATCCTGGTGTTTTAAAGGTTGTCAGTTTGTCTGTCCAATCTGCAAAGAAAAAGAACTGGGAACATCTCATGGTGGGATAAGATCAAAGTCGAACAGATCACTCTTAAAACATTATTTACTAATAAAATTTTAAACTGAGACACATTGCAAAAAATTTCCTTAAATTTTAAATACATCCAGTATGGCTGGAATTTGGCTGACAATGCAATACTGCTCTGGGTGCTAAAGGTGGACTTTCATGAGCAGATGACTAAAACTGTAACACACATGACCAAGCGGGGTAGATATATCGGAAGGACAGACAAGATGCAGCTCAGCAGTTCATACTTCAAAATGGATTCAGTAATTTAAATATTTACAAATTTGACTACATCATGGCTAGGCTTTGCGAATGAAGATTTAGGAAGGCACTATCCACGTTTGTTACAGGCACGCTGGTGACTTATGAGGCCAATACGAGACAGACATATCCGATTGCAAAAGGCACAGCAGAAAGACTCTTTAGGTGGTGTATTCAGCAGGATACGATTCTTTCTGCGTTGTCTTTTCTCCTCGAGAGTGATCCTGCGTGTGTTCTCAAAGGAAACGGCAGCGTTGAAGATGGTGTGTCTCCAGGCCTCCCAGTTTGAGGCCAGAGTAGACCAGTTATGATGATCAATGTGGTCGAGGTTCAGAGGCTGAGAAATTTGACTACAAGGTGCTTAAAAAAGAATGCTGCTGTGTAAGGCAGGTAGTTATGCACTTATGAGTGAGAAACAGGACAAGGAAGGAATAAAACTAGTTATGTGGCTCAAAGGCTAAGGAACTCAGCTAGGGACAGGAGAAAACTGCATTCTGGGCTCTGCTCCAGTTGCCTAGTCTGCCTCAGGGAAATGGTTCTGAAAATGGGGACCCAGCTTTGCTTTGCCAGTAGAATGGCTCAAGCACTAGGTTTCTTCCCCTACCTCTCTAAGACTTGGCAATTACAGCACACTGCAGGGACAGGGCAGATTTTAATTCCGTCAGGTGGAAGTCAGCACAGAATCCCTACTTCCAGTTTTCTAGGCAAGTACTCTCAGCAGCAAGGGGAGCTGCAAAAAGTGACCACCTCTACCACTGCTATGAATTTTGATCCATGTGGTCATAGCTGCTAGGCATTGGTTGAACTTAATGCTGCCCACCCATGCTAGATGGTTTTTGAACACTGTTCTCTCAGGAGACTTGAGCTGAGTTATACTCATCACTTTGAGCAGCACAGTGAAGATAAGTGATTTAATATCCACTTCTCCAGAGTAGGGTTGCTGAGAAGATGCAGGTACCTTTAGTTAGACACCTGTGAAACCTATTTTAGGTGTCCTGAGGACACTCAGAAGGTTACTGGATCTTAAGCTTCCTGGATCACTTTCTTGGACTCGGACATATTAAATTGCACTTGAATCTTGCTGTAGGTGCCAAAATAGGCACTTAAGTCCCTCTGGACCTTTAAACCCAATGCTTGAAGACATCTGTATATATGATACTGAGGTAGTCTGGTTAAAGAAGAGTATCATACAGATGTTTATATTAATTTCTGTAACACTGATTAGTGATAATTATTCATCTACCTTCATTTCTCTATGGATTACTTTCTACAGACAAATTTCACTCAAGAGGAAATTGTATCCACCAGTTATTGTCATATGGATCGCATTCTCTGCCTCCTTTTCATAAACAGACAAGTCTTTTTATTCCTCTAGTTCTTTTGACCTTACTACTGTTTCCAAAAGTGTTGAATTCTAGATAGCTGTTCAACCAGTTACAACTGCATTGCAAGTTACTTGATACTAAATACTTGAAATGAGACAAGGGTCACAGGGCACTGGCAGAACTCTCAGTGTCTCCTGCTCTCTTCATATGGTATGTGATAATCGGTAACTTACTGTTTCATATGCTAAAACTTCAAGATTAATTGTACAGACTATGAAGATAGTGTTTGAAGTCTATGATCAATGACTATATCTCAGTTGCATAGCCACCTGTAATCCAAAAAGGGTTCCATGTTTCACAGTTTCAGTGCTTTAGCTGCTGCTGTTTAACAACTTTTCTCTAGGACAGTTCATTATCATTACAGGGGAATAGATACCAGAGCAATCTAAGGCCATCTTCATGGCTTCCTCATGTTTGTGGTAGTTGGTGCTTATTGCACTTGTCCTTCCTTGCTACTTTTTCATAGAGTCAATAGCTTGAAAGATGATCAAGCAAAATGGTACATTCAACACAACTCCCTTCTCCCATTCCTGATTATTTGCTTATTTTGGAAGATAAGGACTTTTAACTGCAGAATTCATTAGTCACAATAATATCTGAAGCTTCAAAATCTGCCAACCTACAACAAGACCAAGGACTTGCTGCAGTCACTTAAGACTACAATTCCACTAACGGAGTGTCAGAGGATTTGGTACCAACTGGGATCCTACTTTAAGATCGACTACAGGCATTGGGTTTTTCTTTCTTCTTTATTACAAAACAAAACCAAAATGTCTTTGCTGCAATTATGAAGGGGAAACCTTGCTAAAGTTTGCAGCTATAACTTGCCTCATGATATCATATTATTACATGACCTTCACTGTTTATATAGTTGATAGAACATAATTTAATGACTTCATAGAATCAAATTAATTTCTTCTTATTCATTCATTTTAAAATAGAATCAATATTATTTACCCTACCTGACAATAATGCTCCGTGCTTCACATAAGATTGATTCAATACCAGCAGGTAGTTATCAATAAATGTACTTTGCTGTGGTAAATGAATACAATCAATACTCAGAAATGTTCATTTTCTGGTGTATGACTGAATTGTTACTGACGTGAAAGATGAGTTTTGTCTTTTTACTACTTCTTTTAGGTTTCACATAAGGGGAATCTGAATTTTTCTAGTCAGGAGCAGTACAGAAACAATCTGAAAAATTACCATGCAGGATCGCTGCACAGTGAACATCATTATCCTCTGACAAGGTTATGACACATGAGGTAGCAGACAGAAAAAAAAGAAAACCTCAAGAAAGAAATGTTAGACATTCTCATCTGTGATTGTTTCAACTCTTAAGCATCACAAGTATCATGTGAAAGACAACTCTGTATTGTGAAGGGCAGATTGCATACATTTCAATTTGTTTTGTTCAAAACAGAGTAAGAATGAAATGTTACTTCTTAGGAGGACATCCCAAGACAGCATTTTTCATTTAGAAAAAAGAGTATCAACGTAATATCAGTTACTATAAGCTAAGATTCATTTCAAATTATATTACATACACTGAAAACAAAGCTAATGTCAACAAGATTGACAAAACTTCTTTGTTAACTTCAAAAGGAACTAAAAATAGAGAGTTGGGCAAAGCCATTTCATTTACAGCTACTTTAAAGTAAAACATGAGAAAAGGAGATTTTAGAAGACATTAGAGATAATGTCCCTTTTCAATGGGATCTGGTCTTCTGGTTGCTCTTTCTCCCTTATAGATCATGTCCTTGAATCCCCACAATCCTTCAGTTTTTTAATCTTTTTAAGGCAGTCCCCATTTTTAATAGAGTAACTCAATCTAGCTTGCACAATTTCTCAAGTCATGATGCACCAGTCATTTTCCCAGCTACCAGGGTATATCACTCCTTCTTCCTCCGAATTTCCTCAACCTTTACATGTAATGAGCAATCCCGCTTTGACTTTATAGAAAATTTTAGGAGGTATGCTGAAGAAAAGCATTTCCATAGCACACTTGAGCTCATGCTTGCTTACCTACTGATTTAATATTCAGATATTTTTTGCATAAGAGCCAAGAAAACAAAGGTGGAATGCTTGGGCACATTTATATATATATATATATTTATGGAAAGAGAGGATGGTCCTTGTAAATATAAACAATCATTACAGTTCACATCTTTCAGAAATCAACTTCATGGTTTTTTTTTTAGACATATGTTTTAGGACTTAAGTTGGCTTTTCTGAAAAAAACTACGAATTCATGCAAATCTAAAATAGCTTGTTTCCTTTAAAAAAATAATCTGATCATACATAACATCTATCATTGTTTTGCTATCTGCTTGCAAAAAATACAGCAAGCCAGTATGCGTCATCCATGTTTCCTCCCTTTTACCTGTGTTTCATGAAAACATCCTTATGACAACCATAATCTGCCACAATTCCCACCAAGAATAGCATAAATGCTGTATCTAGCTTCACAGAATAAATATAAAACTGAATTGCAAGTAACAATCTATGCTTTAAATTATTTCCCCTATAATATTAGACCACAAGCAGAAGAGAAGTTTCCATAATTTACAACTCAGGTGCACAAAATGACAAACAGTAATCAATACAGCATATGTACAATGCAGAGCTACTGTAACTCCTGGAGTCTACAAAACTGAAAGTTCGCCAGTGGGGCACTAAGGCAATTTAGTGAAATCAACAACCACTACCAAAGAATACTCTATCTTTGCTGGTTTAAATTTTTGTTCCTATTCCTCCCAGCCTCATTTTCCCAATGTTTGACTTTTTAATTTGAAATGCCAGTTACTGATTGGCTTCATAATTTCACTAATTCATTTAACATTCACATCAACAAAGTTACGCACAGGGGAAAAAAAAATTAATTAAGCTTCTTTATCACATGCAGAACCTCATCAGCTGATTCACTCATATCTATATTAAACTGTTTCTTTGTTCTAAGTTCAAATCTTTATAAACAATATTTATATATAACATAAGCATAGAAATCCAGTGCATATATATAAATTATATATACGCATTTACATAAGTCGATATACATGTAAGAATTTATGTTTTGATGTTTATAAAACTTTTCATCTTACAGTTTTCCTCTTACACAGGAAAGAATGTATTGAGGGGAGGGGTTAAATGGAAGGCAGTTTATTGTGACCAGCAACAAGACTTTCTGTTGTTCTCATATATTTGAAAGGCATTCTAAAGGAAGTTTTGTTATTCAGTTAAGGTATTAGATAGTACATAACATAGTAAAGAGAAATTCTGTTGGCAATGATCTGGTAAATTCTAGGCTCTAAGAGAAACTTCCTGTAACATTTCAGCTTTAGGGGTGAAGCTCAGGTACCATTTGCCATTTTGGATGCTTTAAGGTGTCCCATTTGGCTTCTGCATGTTGCTCTACAGGGTACCTGTAGGTCCTACATTATAGCTGTCAGATTCCTATAGATGTCTTGGGTACATTACACACATGAAAGTTAGATAACAAAGTCTGAACATGAGAACTTCTGCCCCTTTGCAGACCAAGCAGAGAAGCACATGGAAGACAATCACTCCTGGAAGTACCCAATTCTCTCTACTGATCAAGTTATCTCAGATTGCAATGTCTAATATTTGGTCACTTCCATTAGGACAGGTTAAAGTCAGACTGCTATTTTTTTCAATTCTGGAAAATTAGTCAGGAAGCAATAGCAAAAGATCACAGGACAGAAAAACACAACTACATTTTCCTTCCAAAGGAAGCATAGGTATATAGGTTTTTTCACAGTGAGATAATGGGAACAACCTCTTCACAAAAGCCCTTCTGTGAAAAAAAAAATAAAAACAAGGCAAGTCACAGTTTCATAAATTTGCTGGTGGATGGTTGGGAGGGAGTTTCATAGCTTTCCTCCATGGCAGTTCGGTTTGCTCAAGATAAAATACAAATAGTTTCTGTATTTTCTATAAGCAGTTTATCTAGAGGAAGACACTACCGGACCTGGAGATGGGGAAAGGACACAGGACTGGGGAGATGGCAGATAAGGGTTCATCTACAAAGGTTTCATACACCAAAAACTTTGACATGGCCTTTGAGTAAGGAAGAGCTTGTAGGAGTGGGACGGGAGCTTGGCAGAATGTGAGCATGTGCACACGTGGTGAAGGAGAAGAGGGCTGAAATGGCCCATGGTGATACAAGGCACAACTTTCCTTGAACATCTTGGCAATCCTGGTCACCACTGCATTGTATGTCTTCTCTCTTCAAACAACTGTTTGAAGTACACAGGATTTGTCCAAGTGGCATAGTGGCATAAATACACAATTGACCATGTATGATTTCTGATTCAAGCAATATGTCACTGCTCTATGTGGAATACCAAACAGGCAAGTTTAATCATTTTAATTTCCAGTTATTTTGCCCACTTTACCATTACAACACTGATTAGTCTGTAATAGTTATTCATCAGCTGTAAGTTGAACAAGGGCTGATTTGAAGCAATTAGGCTTCCTCGACACGTTCTGAGGACTAAGTATTTCACAGTCATCAGATGATGACTGACAAAATACATGGTCAATAGCAAAGACTCAAAAGAATCAGTGGTGGAATTCTAAAATACCCTCAGATTCACCTCTATTTTTCTGTGTGTGGATTATTTGATAAAATCAACTTTCCTCCAGCCAGAGTAGCCAAGGATATTACTGTAGATCACACATTATGGAACAGAAAGACTTTGAGACAGCTCAATATACGTAGTCTTGGAGAAAGTCTGTGTTTTGTCTGTCTGAGGCCCTCCTTACAAGTGATTACAATATCTTGTTTCTGGAGAACTCGTTTGTCTTTGCACTCAGACTTCTCCTTCTTACCTCATCAATCCTTAGTGACAAAAACATCTTCCTCACAAAAATCACATATGAGGAGAGTATTTCCTGTTTCATTGGCTTGGAGTTGTCATGGCTGGAAATACAGAATATTTCATAGGAACACACTGAAATTGGGGCCAGAGGATGTGTCTCTGTAACATCCCCAGGCATCTGCCTCATCCCCATGAGGCTTAGAAGGATGGCAGCAACATAACACTACTCCCTCAAATGATTTGAAACAATTCAGAATTAAAAACAATGGAATAAAACAAAACAGTAGCTTAGTTCATATGCCCAGACCTAGAAAACCGAGGTTGTAATTATTTGGGAAACACCCAAGCCTTTTCCTTTAAATCTTGAGTCATTTCTTTACTCAATGGAACACAAATACAAAGCACAACATCCAGCAGAAATAAAACAATACAGAAATACTGAGATGGATACAAAACAGATAAAAAGAACTTCAAATGAGAATGGGTTTTGTTTTGGTTAATCATGACACCAAGGACAGATCAAATGACCTCCCAATATATCTTGTACTCTATGAAACTTTAACAATGCTTGGAAAAAAGTATGTGGTGGGGGAAGATGAAAGTGAAGAATCTACTTTGGATGCCTTTATTAGCAACTTCTATTTTTACATGATCTGTTCTGTCGCCTTTGCTCATCACCCAAAATAATACTAAGACCCCTCCTCCCCTGCCGAAGTCACCCTGCCAAGTTCCACAATGAGTTCCATTGATTTTCAAGACATATTGTCAACTACCCAATAATTTAACTGGTAGGCACAGCTCTTTCGGTTGAAGCTTCAGTTTCCCAAACAAAAGCTAACCACCTGAGACCACAGAGGACAGGATATGAGCTACTTATAGCAACACTGGACCAGTGAACAAGAATAGCAGGAAAGCTGCTTATTTTATTTTTTTTCTCCAGCAAAGGCTTTTGAAGTAAACTATTTATTAAACATTATAATACTCGAAACAAAAATCTTTGAAGGCAGGTTATCCTCCTCTGCACCATGTCCCGTTGTGAATGAATTGCTTCCTTTTCCTTTTCGGATTTTTTTCACTTGTGAAACTGACACTCAAATTGTTCTCTTAAGCTACTTGGGTGAGCCCACGCCTTTGCCGAGAGGAATAATCCATCCATCAACAACAGGATCATTAAAAATATTTATAACTCAAACTACTTCAATATCACTGCACTGTAAGCAGCCACCCTGTTCATCAGGCCATGTTATATAAATACAATAAATAAGTTCCATGAGCACAGAAAAATAGTATAGATTAATAAGTAATGATGCAAGCAGATAATCTGAAACAGAAACAATTTGTCTAACAGTAAGACTTAATTTTTCACTTTTTTTAATTAAAAAAAAGTAAATTCTCCCCATTAACGCTGTTACTGATGAGTATATGTGATTTTTCTTTGTTCTTCTGATTAAAACATTCATCTCACTCCCTCTCAGCTGTTGAAAGAACTCATTCTTCTCTGTAGCATCACTTTAGTATCACTGGGAGTTTCAAAACCAGACATAGAGAATTGCCTTTTCAAATACATGTATTTGGGCTGCAGAGACAGAACTCTCACACATATTGTACTGTATTTGCATCTTTGAAAATCTGGCACTGATGTGCAGTGAAGAAGAGGATTGCTCTGAAACAATCACTCAGAACTGTCTGAGCCTGAGAAATTCTCTGGCCAAAGCCTGGGAAATAACCAGAAGTGAACTGAAACTCCCACTGGGCCACCATGCATGCCTGCATAGTAAAGATGTCACTGGCAAGCTGCAGACAAAATCATCTTAAAAAAGGTCTTAATAGTCCTCTCTCCTCTCGAGAGAAATAACTTACTCCAAGTAAGAGACAGCAGAGAAATCTAAACTATCAATACCCTGATTCCTGAAAGATGGAAGAATTTGCAACTTCCACTGATTTGCATGGAAGTAAGAGTGATCTAACACATCTGAAAATCTAATCACAAAAATATGACACAGGATTCCTCACCAGTTTCTTAACTAAGGAGTAGACCCAGCCTTTATTCATGCAAAGTAAAGTACTCTTCATCAAGTAGGCACATTTTCTCTATTTGTTCTGCCTTCTGCTTTCAGGTGCAACCTGGCACACATCAACAGGTGATGACTAAGCACTAAGAATTTTGAACAACTTTCTTCTCCATCTCTTAGACATTTGTCCATCTGACAACATATTTCTATTATGTATCATATTTTTTCATTTGACAGAATCATAAAATATTCTGAGATGGAAGGGACCCACAAGGATCATCAAGTTCAACTCTCATACAGGGATTGAACCTGTGACCTTGGCATTATTAGCACCGTGCTCTAACCAACCTCACCTTCCACCAACACCTATAAGGAATTTTTAAAACATGTATAAGAACTTTTGTGGGTTTTTTTTAATCAAAGCAAAGCTCTTTTTGAACAAAAATGTAGAGCTAGTCTCCAATAAAATGCTTTCTTGGCTATGGAAGTAGTCTAGATGCCTCCTACTCAAAGTCTGTCACTGCCAACCAGCCTTAATTTACCTGTGCTACATATAAATGTAATAGATTTATACTAGCACATGTTTCATTTTGTATTCCCATCAGCCTACGCTGAAATTTGGTGGACTTCTTTAATGCCACAATACTGACTTTTGAAGAATAAAGAATTAATCCTTTAACCATTTTCTTTCTACTGAAAGATGTCAACATGCCTGTAGCCGTGTTATTGCCTCTACCATAAGGACACAGCAGAAACTAGATGGATAAATGACACACACTTGTAAAATTTGTACCAGTGGCAATCACTGAAGTATTGGAGAACTTGTAGAAGATTCTCTCTGGTGGGAAAACCGGACTGTAAGTTCGTAATCATTTTACAGGCTTTCTATGGAACTGAATGCTCTGAATATAAACTGTTATAAATGAAGAAAAATTCCTCAGGCATTCATAATTCTATTACTTACGAATCATTATTCACATGCAAATTACTGGGAAAAGCAGTACATGAACTGGAGGGTGTGTCCCATTTTCCTATAAATGAGCTCATTCAAAGAGGTTTTGAGTATTAAAAAAGCTATAATGAACACAAGATGGACCAAGGTAAAAAGGACATGCTGAATTATACACTGTAGTACTTTCCTAAGGGCCTTAATGTGTCAGCTGCCTCTAGCGCCACCAGCTCTAAGGGGTAGCTGATAGTGTGGAGACACTCTTTTGAATGGACGACTTTAGTGGTTCCATTTCCAAATCTTTTTAAATGCCTTGTAACTTCTTTGGAGAAATTGCAGATTTATTTTGAATGATCTCAAGAACAGCTATAAGATTAGAACTCTTCAGTTCCCCTGAAATTGCTTCACTTCAAAATTCAATATGACTATGAGTCAAAGGGAGGCAGAGATGGCTGTAGGCTCTTACTTCCCCAGGATTCTTCCTATCTGAAAGTTTTTCAACAACTTGAATTCACACCTCCAAGTAGAAATGGATCTCATTCATGAGTTCCCCCATAATATGCCTCATTTATTCCAGCTGTTTAAATCTGAGCCTGAATTTGAGAGTCAACTCACCCTCTGGCAGCACAGGCACAAAGTGAATAAGGAACTTAATGGATAAGATGAAGATATTAATAAAAGATTTCCATTATTCCTCCAAGATTATTCAATATTCACAACAAATTAACTAAATTTTGTATTTGCATAGCAGATTTCAATATATTTTTAATTTACAACACTGAATTAATTTTTACTTTTTCGTGTGTTTTCAGTTTTGTTAGAGTAAACCAAAGGTTTTTTGCTGTTACATTAGAAAATCTTTTCTAGCCATGCACTGAACTACCAACAACAGCTGCAGTTTATTGTATCCTCACCACTGCACATTCTACACTTCAACAACACAATCAGTGGTAAGTGTCCTCATATGTCAAAACTTTAAATCAAGTTTTGCTCATCTTTCCAAATTTTTTGCAGTCCTCACTGAATCAGCTGCAAAGCCACTGCACGTTCAATAACCATGGCCTGGAACTGCAGTGGGGAGGAGCCAGGCATCCAGGGAAAATCAGAGGGCAAACTGGGGACCAGAGAAAAGTAATTTGCAATTAATGAAGTAGCAATTGGAAAGAAGTTTCATTCATGCTTTTAGCACTGTTGGTTTGATCAACTAGAGATACTCTTCTAGTAATGTAAGCAGAATATAAGCCTTAATATGCATACACTTTTGCAAAATACTTTCAAATGTATGAAAAAGAGCTTTGAAATAAAGGCAAACCCAGGTCATTACGTCATTTTCAGATACCATTTATATTGCTTACTGCTACCTCCAAGATTCATAATAGCATGATTTTATTAATTCTCATAAAGCCTGATTTTACATTCAGGCTGTCAACGTGATTTTAAGTGCCAATATCTCAACCTGAAAGTCAGCAAAATATAGAATAACATCAGTAGAATATTAAAAACTCCCACTGAGATAAATAGAAATATGAGGGTTCAGATAGAGCCAAATAGATTAGTGCTCACTTTCTACTCATTATGTGCTTTCAGCTAGCACAGTACAGTTTTATAATTTGATGGGAAAACAATTACACTTTTTTAGCTGTTTTCCAGCCTGACTTTCTAAGGCTGTTCCTTCCTTTAAAAACAGCATAGTATTATTATCCATAAAATAAAACTGTGACTACACAACAAGCTCAGTACAATGATGTCCCTGTTGCTGGGATATATATTATTTTCTCAAAATAAGTCTTGGGAGGAACACTGAAACCCAGGAGAAAAAAAAAAAAGTGGGGGAAGGGAAGGGGAAATTGTTCTTTGACATCCTCCCTACTTCAGAACTTATTTGTAGTTCGGAATGGGAGTCAAATGTCGTATTGGCAATTAAACTTTGACTTCTACTGGAGCAATATTAATGTAGATTGAGTCCCAGAGCAGCACTGCCCAGCCCTGTGCTTGGGGTTAGCTCCAGTGCTAAACAGCACGTTGCTGACCGACACAGGAAATCCCTCTCCTGTTCCTTGAGTTGAACCGAAGGGCTGGCATAAAGCAAATGTCCAAAGTATTAACAGCAACAAAAACTACAGGCTCAGAGCCAGATTTCAAAGGCATTTAGGTACCTAACTTGCATTAATTTTAGTGGGACTAAGCTGCCTTGGAAAATTTGGCCTTCAGTCTTCACTTTTCTTAAGCCACTCCAGATCCTGCAGCTCTGTCAGGATGTAGAAGCAATTACATTTCACAACTTTCAATCCAACAATATATTTTGGAAATCACTCAAAGTACAGTGTTTTTTTTAACATAAAGTTTCCTTGTCCAATAAAATACACTGGAATTTTATATACTTTGTATTTGCAGGCCTCCCTCCTTTTTCTTTAGATTGAGGCCAGAAGAAACAGGTTTGTCTGTTGAAACCTCTGCCATCCAAGTCAACTCTGCTTTCTTCCTTCAGGTGGAAGAAGTGTTTAATGGATAATGCTTTGACAAATATTTTATAAATAGTAAAATATACAATCTCAGCTTTATTGAACACTAATGTAATTGCTCCTGAACAAAACCACTGTCCAAAGAATCCTAATCCCCTCAAAAAATAGTGTAGGTATTAGAGTGTGCATAAAAATCAGATATTAGCATTTGAGGTGTCCATTACCATACAACTCCAAAATTAACTCAGCCAAACAAATACCCACTTGGCTTCTAAAGGAATCCAGAGTAATGAAACACATTGAAAATGAGAAAACCAAATCTTCATTTTGATTCACAAGGCAGATGTGCATACAGTTGAGCACACAAAATCGATCTGACAATGTTTTAATAAACACAGGTAGCTGCAATATCTGTTAATGCCGGACCATTTCAGGAAACAGTGCTCACACTACACTGATAGATCATGCTACACCAACTCTTCTGAACAGAAACGTGAAGTCCTCTCCCCACCCGTGCCCATGTCCAATTCGTCCCTTTCTCTAATTCTAATTCCCCAACATCAAAGTACAGGGATGGAGCTTAGAAAAACATCTCAGACAAAACTTCATCCCCCTTCCCCACTGCAGCTTCAGCAGGGAACAGGCGAAGAACTTAAGTGCTGCCTTTTTGCCTCCCAACATCATTGGCTGGTCTAATAAAAGATGCTGGGTTTTCCCTGTGAAACTTGCCTCAGTAGCTTATACCAGTTCTCTTCCTCTCAGCAAGTCTTGCCTTTAATATCTAGTGATATTATACAAAGAAAATAGACTGAAAATATGTGTATTAGCTCTTCAAACATTTATTTTTCCCCAATGGAAAAGGTCAGTGGGCTAGCACATTAACCTCTTCATAGTACAATACACATTGCCTCGCACAGAGGCAGAAAAGCAGAAATCTTGTTCCAAGAGTACACTACTTTCTCTCTGACCCTATGAGGCAGTAACCTTCTATTGCCCACAGGAGTTTCTTCCTCGATGGCCTCTGAGACCTCCTTATAGCTGGCTCACACACTTTTGAAAATCACTCCTTAAGAGAACAGCCCACCTCCCTTTAAGCACCTGTTTGAGTAATTTCAGGAAATGTGTTCCTGACTCAGGCTAATCCTTCCTGGCTAGTCATCTTCCCTTTCCTTCCCAATTCACTATTATCCTTTAATTGTTGATTTGATCTCACATGTTCCAAGTCATCGGGGCTCCTTCCTCACTCCTGCACAGGACTGGTTCAGCAGGAATCCCTACGATAGTTAACACCTGGTAAGCCTCTTGTCAGTTTATGAGGGAACTCCATTTCAAGAAGAAACTGAAGGCAGTAGTTTTGGCTTAAAGAAGACAAGGTTTTACTCTTCTTTTATTAAGGTACAAAATTAAAGAATTTACTGCTGCTAGTGTAACCTAACAGTTATTCAGCGTTTTTACTCCTTTGCCCTCATTTAACCTTAGCCATGAAACTTGCTGGGGATGGAAGAAAAAAAAGTAAAGTAGCTGCATTTTCTTTCATCTTTCTTCTGGAAGTCAAACAAAACTACCAGCTGATGAATGTCCATTTGTACCACAGATGTTAATACAACACTAAACGAGACAAAAATGACCAGTGCAGTTTGCAAGGCTCCCTGTGACGTACAGTCATTAGGCAACACTGAGACTGGCACTAACCTAAACTGGTTTTGCATACGCAGCCAATACATGTTTCAATTATTCATGTCAATGTTCTCATCACACACAGTTGGATTGAGTGTAACCGTGACCACATTCCACCAACCTTTACCAAAAACATAAATGGTCTGTAAAGTAAATACTAGCAACATACAAAGGAAAGATTTGAGATGAGTTCACAGATAATTTTACAATTTGTACTTGCAAGGTGAAGTACCTGTTATTAGCAGAATGTGTGGAGAGGCCGTCCAGCATATTAGAAAGATCAGTTTAAGCCATCATTTGGCTCGAATCACAACACATTCCAGGAACCCCATAAACAAAGACATGTGCAATGTTAACTTTCTCTTTTATGCTGACAGCTTTTTTCTGCCGTATAATGACCTTCCTGCACAGTGTGTGTTACCATAAAAAGAAACAGAGCCCAGTAAAATTAGAGGAACTGCTTAATATCAAAACGTTTTATCTGAGGAAGAAACCACTGCCAGTATAAATATAAAAAGCACAAGAATTAAAAAGTATTTGTTTTGCTGTCTCTTCTTTAAGTTTAGATTGTTCAAACAAACCTAGCTTGAGTTTTCAGTTACTCTGCACTAGATAGTCCTCCCAAAGGCTGAAACGGTACTCCAGAGAATGTGAACTTGGCTCCAATTTCAGACAATTTTCATCTTCTTTTTCTGACAAAGAGAAAAGTATTTGAATGCTTTGTCTGTAGCCAAGAATTTGGATATGAAAGGCACACCAGTAAACAAGTCACCAGAATGGGCCACCACTACACAGACTGTAGAGCATGCTTGTTTTGAAAAAAAACTCCTCTGGCCCAAAAGACACTGTTTTATTTTACAAGCAGAATGCTAATGTGAGATTTTAGTTAGATTTTATCTCTCTCATCTAAGTACAAAAGAAAAGCTACATGCATTTTTGATAGACAGAGCCTAAGTCTGCTATTTTGTTTGTACGAAGAAAACTGAAAAGAAAGATAACACAAGAACCTCACAGCTTGGTAAAATGCTGCACCAAACTGAATTATTTTTTTAGTTTTATTTGAACTACTACAGAGAGCCAACAACCCTTATTCATAGCATATCGGCATTCCCAGAATGAAAAATGAAACTTTAAGAATGTCATTGTTTGTACCAAACGTACACTAGCTTCTACCATGGCAACTATCCCACAAAACCCTAGCAAGGCTAATCACAGTTTCCAAAGGTTTATTATCTTTTATCTCAGGGAGGCATTCAAACGCACTATGGCTGCCTGGCAGTTAAGGCAGATATTTTCCTCACCCAAAAGAGTTTTCATTTTAGCCTCACACATTTGGTGAAAATACATTTCTGAAAATCAGAGAACATGCCAGCCAAAAGCTCACACCGGTTCCAGTGTGGAGCTTCTTGCTCCACGAAGTGGCACATAAGCAGAACTGAGCAATAGCCCGGCGATGCCAGGGAGGCTTCACTGAGCACGCCAGTAAAGTCTCTTTAAGCTGGCCAGAAACCCAAGAGAAGGAAATGAGAGTGATTATATACAGCTGAGCAAGCACAGTACAGAGACTCCTAAATCAGTGATATGGTGTTCACTGCTGGTGTTCTGTGGTAAAAATGTTTACCATCTGTGTTACTCTCTCTTTGTTATGGACACTAATGGAGCCTTCAAACATAAAAGCATGGGGGTGGGGAACAAAAACACGATTAAGCCAAAGTACTTTAAAATCATTTTTAGCTGTATATTACATAAGGAAAGCCTGACACTAAATGAAAAATGGATCAAAACCAAAACACAAGCAGTTTTCAGGCTGAGCTCAATAGGGCTGCACAGCACTGGGTTACTCTGCCCTGTAGGTCTGGTTCTGAGCTATCAGTCACAGACAAATCCTTTGGGTACTGAGAAGTGGCTCTAGTGGCTCTTCTAGCCTCTAGAAGTGGCTCACTCACAAGAGAGTGAGGTATATTCTAATAGCTGCTAGGGCTTTCAGCTCTACACTGAGCATGCCTGTGGCAGTGAGTTTCCTAGGAAGCAACTGCACTTGCACAAAGCTTTTCTGCAGAGGAACTTCTCTGCTGCTTGTCTCCTGCTGCGGAGAAGCCACGATGGCCTGGAGAGTATGACAGTCTGTAGTGAAGCCAAAAACTAATATATGCCATTCAGTTAGCAGTCTGTGCAAAAGCCAAGCATCTGACGTGCTCATGCGAGGCATCTCACACTGTCATACATGAAAATTAGTGGAAATCGCAACCTTCAGCCTGCCTTCCATCCCAGACATTCTTTTACTCTGCTCACCAAAACCTATATACAGAAAATGAGTTCAAACAGCCTGATATCTCCACTACAACCTCAAGCCATTGCCTTATAATATCTTCCCACAGTCTGTCCCTCCCTCGCTACACCCAGAGCAACACTGCAGGGGATCTGTGGTAACAGGAGTCCATCCTGCTTCCTTCAAGCCCACGGAAGACAGCTTGGCTCAGACTCCTCTACTTCTACTCAACATAACTAGCTATTGGAGTGCCTATTCTCCAACCCCAGCACATCCACATTCTTTGGCAGTCAGTGCCCAGTTTCAATAGAGTTGTCCATAATTTGAGCCTAACTGCTCAACTCAGTACACGCACTCATTGCAGCTGCGCAATGCCACAAGATCATCTGTCAGTGAGAATAATCCTTGAGATGTTTCAGGTAAGTTGTTACATCTCTCATGTTACTGCTGCCAGTTCAACCATAATTCTAGCAGAGCAGGAGTGGAGTTTGTGAACAAAAAACCAAGCCAGCAAGAAGAAAATCAGAAGTAGAACAGCAGTTTGTTTCCTCTACAGTTGAAGAGGCCTCCCAGCAGTCTCATAATGCTGATGATGAAATTGGTGGCACCTGCCACATGACCAAACCCGAAATACTACATGGGTTTGAAAAATGCTTCAAGAACTGGCATGAAGTTGGAAGAGCTTCTGCAGAGCTGACACATCTGAAAAGAATACAACTGGATCAATCTTGGACTCAAAATGCACCACTGCTAATGCATGGTCTCTGCAGATGAACCACTGAGGGTGGATCATTCAGTGATGTCTTGTGAAAACTCCTGAATACAACACCATTAGTGCATTCTGCTACACACCTATGTGTCCACCACAAGTGTTCAGTCTTTTTCAGATTAGAAATGGAGCTTCTGACCTCTCCTTAACCGGATACTTCTCAGTGCAGTCACACAAGCTTGGGAAAAGAATGACTATTCTCCTTTACGCTCGGTATTAGCACAGGCCTGGAATTGCTTGTCCCGATTTTCTCCATTTATATCACTTCTGTGTCACTGCCCAGGTGCCCCGGGGACACCCAGGAATTTGCAAAATCATTGAATACATCGTCAAGATGTGGAGTTCATAGAGATATTCAAAAGCCAGTTGGACACAGCCCTGACCAGTCTGCTCTCATTGATCCTGCTTTGAAGGAGTGGGTGGTTCATTTTAATCTCAAACATTCTATGACTATGAGAGTCTTCTCTGGCCTCTCTGAGTGTATTTGTATGGTTACTCCACACGTAACATTGAATTTCTATTTGGCTATTGAAGACAAATTAGGAAACAATGTTCTGGGTTTTCATCTTGCTTGCAGCCTGGTGAAAAAGATTTTAAGGGTGAAGCAATTCTTTGCCTCTCTTGCATCTTGAGATGCTTCCTTTCAAAAGTTACCTTTCAATTTACAGGAAACCTGAGTCAGCATTTTATACCATAAACAAGGATATTTCCATTATCATGTACTCTTGTTCTAAGTCAATGTGTCAAAAACAGATTGTGGGACAGATACCTTTCAGAATGTAGCTGTGATTCTCTTGATGCAGTGTCCAGATTTGGCTTAGGTACAGCAAGCACATTGGGTTGTTCTGCTTGCTGAGTATTTGTTAAATGTTAACAGTGGGCTTGGAGTTTGCAAGGCTAAGGGAGGGCTTCCCTACAGCTCTTTTATAACCAAAAAGACAAACCTAGGGAGGAAAAGAAAACCAAAATAACAGAAAACCCTCACAAAAAAAACAAGGAACGCCCGAAGACTTGTAACAGAACACTAATGTATTTTAAAACTCAAACATCTTTGTTTTTCCTCATATGAAGACTGACGTCAAAGAAAGCAACAAGTGAAAATTTCTTCTGAGGGCATGTGAGGAGAAATCACTCTAAGGGTAGGGAGGAGGAGGAGGTAGTACTGGAAACATAGGACATTACCACAGCTTTCCTACCCACGGGGCTTTCTGGCCTTCCCATGTCCCACTCGGAGCTGCTGCTATGTCATATACACTGAAGCTCTTTGGCACAGGGGCAGTTTGTTTTCACTGTCCTTACAACAGTGTGGGCCTTTCCTTTTCATCCCCATTGCCCTGACCTCTCTTTTCTCCCTCCCTCCCCCCAGTCAAACAATTATCATTAGATGCAGGAAGAACCTTGTTGTGGTTCTGCTGTTCATAACACAATTTGCTATGCAAATACTTCCTGTGCACCCTGCCAACATGGCACCTCTCCAAGACATAAGACTGGTGTTTGGGAGATGGTCACACAAGCATACTTCCTACTACCACTGCTCTGTCCTTCACCTTCCTTTGCCTTACTGTGAAGTAAGGGCTCTAAATACCAAATAGCATGAATGAAATGGAGACTGCCCATTTGTGAGTAGCACCAGGATGAGTGCTTGCAGTAGCGTGCATTGCTATTCTTCAGATAAGCAGAAATGCACAGGATCTTTGTTAAAACATCATTAATGTAATTTTCAATGTAATTTACATGAGAGAATTTATAGGAAACTTTAGTTTCATAAAAACATTCAATAAACTGTCTGCTCCTGCATGATAAATTCCCCTGGTTACTTGCACAGAGCCTTAAATGAACACTGGAAAAAATTTGCAGAGCTTCAAAATACTGATTTGACATGCAATGAAGAAAATGGATAGACAAAGGAAAGACTTTTGTGTTACAAGAGTCCCTGGTATTCCCCGTCTATAATACTTATATGTTAACTCCATTAGCTGTATGACTTGCTGATGCATAGTAATTTTTCTAAAGTTCATTCTTATCCTCATCTTTCTCCTAAATGCTACTTACAGAAAAACATGAAAGTTAATGTCAGATTAATACTAATTAATTAATTAATACTCTCTTCTCAACTCATGTATCTTTCTAGCAAGAAAAAAACCCAACAAAAATAAAACACAAGTATACCTAAAAGAACCTGAAACAGGAAATGTACAAGAGAAGCAATCTGAGAAAAGATGGAGAAGTTAAATATGGCAGAAAAAACAAAGAAAGGATGACTAGAAAGAAGAAATTAAGTATCAGGAAAAAAGATCTGACATGGCATACAACAAAGGTTTTGGTAATGAAGACAGGAAGAATAAACTTCAAGTAGAAGGCAATAAATTCTATCAAACGAGACAACACAGAAGCAGACCATTTTAAAGACAGCATGGTTGAACACATTCTGGAGTTCATGAAAGGCATCCAGAAAGAGGAACTGAAACCAGTTTTAGTTAAGAGACAAATGCACGGTCAAGGGTTTCAGCTGTGGGCACAAAAAAGTATGAAACACATGAAGCGCATGATGACAGCACTTAGAGCCCCACACCGGTTTCCCACCTGCTTCAAAGAACCATTTTGTTTTGTTAAGTTTGACCTGGTCTGAGATATGGTCTGAGAGTTGGTCTTTTCCTCACTGATGGTCCTAGTAGTAGACATATTTTAGAGATATTTCAAAAACAGACAAAATGCAGTGAAACAAAAATGTCAAAAAATTAGTTATTCCATCAGTTCATGGATTTAATTTATATCCTACTGTTTACTCATCTTTTGTCATGTATTCTAGTGCTTTAACAATAGAAACACAAAATTCACTAAGTAATCTCTTTATCTGAACTTGGGCTACAACACATAGTAATTATGATCAGTGTGTAGCAATATTTTCAGTGTTTAGGACAGGAAGTGAGAAATCCGGAACACATCTAAAATTGCATTAGGGATTTGTGTAGACAGAAGGTAATTACACAAAGTGGACTTTGGCCAAGACTCACAGAATATGAAGCAATCTCAGAACCTTGTGGAAATTATCATGGGATCTTTAATGATAAGTGGGCTAAATCTTCGTTTAAATTGTCCTAGAAAGCATGTCTTCTCTAATAGCATGTTTCCTTTTGCTACATGGAGTGACAGGACCATTGTATTCCAAAATTAGACACCCTGTCAAACTACAACACACAAGTAGAAAAAACAAAAACAAACAAACAAAAAGAAACTGCAAAGCACAGTCATTTAAAAAAACAGACCAGGAGAAGACATCTCAAGTGTTTCACATGCATAGAATTACTTGCTTCCCTCTCTAATTTATTTCAGGTTAGTAAGAGATCCCTTATTTTAGGTCAGTGCTATGACAATGGAAGTATGCCAATTTAACCTTCATTTTCTTAATTAGCATTTGACGAGAAGCCTGTCCTCTTCTACAAATATTTCCTTCCATAAGGAAGAATAACCTTGAACAGAAGACAAAACTAAGACAAGGAGAGGAGAAAAATGAAACTGAAGCTCCCAATATATTTACATGTCTTTAAAATATATTTATTTACATACACTTAAAATGTAAATAAAACAGATCTGAGTAAAAAAATCACTTCATCTCCCAGGAACAAGCACAGCACTATATCTGTATCCATAGCTACTCTGGAGAAAACCAACCAAAAGTCCCTCTTTTACATATGCTTCCTACCATGGGCCATGGTCTCATGTAACTCCTTGTTTATCTAGTCTGGACACAAAAACGCCACGAAAAAGCAATCACAAGGCAGATGGCTGGTTTCACTAATCTGACCCTATTTCTTCCAAGTAAATCTAGTCTACAACAGTGCTGCCCCAAATAATCCACCATTCCTATAATACTTAGATTTGCATATTTAGGTTAGAAATGCCAGGCATTGCTGGATTAAGATCTTCCCCCCATAAAACAATGCTTTGTCATAAATTCTACCCCAAAGACCATCCTGATTCTTAAATGTCCACACACTGAAAACCTGTCTGGAAGCATGCTCACAAAACATTCTCACCAACGCTCACCTCTACAACTCTAATGCATTTTACTCTACTTAAACCTGACCATAAAGAGTGACAAATGCAAAGATTCTTTTGTAGCCGCCCCCATGATAACAGATGACAAGATGCAGCACAAGCTTCATCTCTTGCTAATTAAACGAATCAATTAAGAGACTATTGTTGCAACTGTGTAACTGCTGTTCTATAGTGGCAATAACAACCCCACGGGGAGGTCTTTTACTACATTAAAATGCTGTCCTCCACAACTCCATTTGATATTATTAGAAACAGTTATTTGCGTCTTGCTGTCATATTAGTAGCAAAGGCAAATTATGGAAATATGCAGACCAGAATGGTCCCAGTATGAGATCAGGTTTGGTTTTCAACCTCCAAGGGAACAATTGCTGAAATTCCAAAGTTCCCTAAAGTTCTTTAATGGAACTGATAAATCTATCAGCACAGCATCCATTTAGATTCTAGGTAAGGGTCACATATTTGCATACTTTCCTGCTAAGCTGATACAATTCAACTAGATAAATTATCATATTAAGTTTACCCTCCTGAGTTAAACTGATGGAGTTCAAAATTGTTTTCGATGGTTGTCATTAATCGCTGTTACATCCTAAATGCTCACTTTGAAATCTAATTGTGCTGGTGTACCAAGGGTCATATTAATAGCATTTTTAATGTTAAATCTTTGTAAAACATGTTTATTTTACTGATATTACCATCAAAGCCTAAAAGACTAATAAGAAAGAAAGTAAATTTATTATCAATAAAAACTTCATTTAAAATTTACATTCAGAGACTTTAAATTAGCTTTACTAGCTTCATCATGCCTTTGTCATTAAGATTCCTGGTTAAGCTTCAAAGCCATATAAATTAATACTTCCTAAACATTTTGGGTATATGCCAAAGTTGGAGACATCAGAAAGCTGTTTAAAAACATGGGCTACATGTATGTTTCTTACTTGGCAGTAGACATCTTCATAACAAAATGTTCATCTTCACTATGAGGTGACAGTCTTGATACAGTTAAAAACAACTAGAACAACAATACTTCTTTGGCCAAATAAAACAACTAATAATCATTTCAACACTGGTGAATCATAGTCTACCAAAGGAAATCAATTGAGTTACCTTTTGATAAGCTGTCCACTCGTGATCTGAGAAGTAATAGGCTAACCAACTAAGTTCAGTCCTTGTCCTTGAAGTGTTACTGAGCTCAATAAGAAAGAAACTTGTCAAATGAGGTATGCAAAATCAAAATCCTTCTCTTCCATTTGCTTATCTCTGAGGGATAAGGGGCATAATTTATTATAAACAAAGACTACTACAGATCACACACATGCTACAGCATCCACCAACATTAAGGACTTCGAGTGTTTTCTTATTTCTCTTTCCAAAGGAATCCTGAGCAAGATTTCCAAAATAATCCTAAGTGATTTTAGGGACACGGCTTTTGGTAACGCCAGGATTTCTAAATCTCTCAGGTGTTTCTGAGTTTTCCTCCAATGGACAGTTTTGACACATTCACTATACCTTCTGCTTTAAACATGCAAATATATAACAATTGGAATGGGAACAGCATGTGTAGCTGTGTGGCTGCACCTGATCATTCACATCCTATGAACTGCAACAATTCTCAGTGCCAAGTCCTAATGACAGTCACTACTTTCACAAGTGAAATCCTTGTTGCATGAATTATCCACTTTCCACAGAATACTGCAGCACCTTGTTGCCAGGCTCAGGATTCTCATCGCCCATGTTCAAAAGGGACTAGAGGAAGTTAATTATTTCAGAAGCAACTTCATGTTTTTCCTGGTGACACCTTCTGCACTACTGAAATGCCACTGACAACAGCTCTAATACTAGAAGGACTGTGAATCACAGTTCCTCTGAAAATGGATGAAAAGAAAAAAAAACCGCCTGTACAACAGTACAATTCCCTTTAGATCAGCAGGGACCATAATCTTAAGACTTGTAAAAAGGGAGAGTAAAAGAACTATTTTAAAAAAGACATTAGGTTGCAAAATAAACACCTACCAGACTATATTTATTTTCCTGTGGTTAATACTCTACATATTTCAATAAATACCACCTTTGTAACCTCTGGAGGTTTTCAACCAATGTTTGAAAGTCTGCATAAATCTTCAGTATCTAGTTTCAGAAATAGTCATATACAGAAAGAAAAGCATAAAGAAAGAACTGCAACGATTTGTAAGGGTGAAAGAAACAGGTTGTGAAACATTTGTCTTTGTAAACTACATTAGACTCATACAGTCTAAGCTTTGTAAGAATGCAAGGAGAAGAAAAAGGAGGAGGAAGCTGTCTGAAAGCTGAGATTACAGACAAACTGAAGAGTTTCAGGACAATTTGTAAGCCTCAGTAATGGGACAAAAAGTTGGAAGCTTGCTATTGGAGCAAAAGCAAAGTCATGGCAAGAGGGAGCAGAAAGGAGAATCAGCAGTGAGAAGAAAAGTTAGTATACTGGCCTGTAGGTCCTAAGATTACCTTAGATACATAACTGATGAAAATGCAGTAAGAGAAGAAGCAAAGGCAAAGACTTTGAGGAATGCCTTTAGGTAAAGCTCTCCATGTCTGACCAACTTCTTGAACAGCATACACAGCTAAACCCTAATTATGTATGAAACATCCCTTTGCCAATCTACCTGGAAGCAGCCAAAAAACAATCAAAAAGTCACTAAGTGTGATGACTACTGTACCAAAATGCATGCCAGCGATGCTAAAAGCATGGCCAGGGCTCGGCAGAGACTAGTTTTCCTAAATCCAGTGTTCTTGACCTGGAATTTGCAGATCTGGTCACAGTGGTGGGTTCTCAGGACTATTTTAAGTGGGTCTGTAAAAAGGCTGAAGAAAAGCAAGTATAGCATCAACAGCCTAACAGTAATCATAAGCTACCAGACCAAAACTTCAAATGTTTTGTAGATCAAAGGTGGCAAAAAGCACTCCATCAAGGATGAGACTAAAGCAACAAAAAAACCTCCAATGAGACATGAACCAAGAAAACTGTGCTAGGAAACTCAGAAAGCACCTAAAGAGGAACTGATTCTTAGGCCAGAGTACCATGTGGGTTTGTATATTGTGTTCCCCACTGAAGGAACATTAACTGATATACTGAGCAACATGACCAGCATGTTACCTACATGTTCTTTCACTGTTCCCCAAAGGAAAAAAAGTGTTTATATTGCTGCTCTGATATTAGAGAAGATCAAAGAAATAGTACAAATGATGAGCAGAGGATAAGGACTGCCTCTTTTGAAGAAAGTGTTCTCCTGGGCCAGCAAAGCATTGCTGTCAAGCATGGCCTGCAGCCCAAAGCTGACAATGGCATTACAGATGTGATGGAGCCAGGCTGCTCACTATCCGAACATACACAACTTCTTTATTTGAAATCCTACACAGAGGCCATTACACAGAGTTTAGAACACATTAAATGCTTCCACAATAATCTGCAGTTCTCTATATATTCGCAGCTTTCTTAGTGATAAAGGCTGCCTGCCCAGACGTGTTCCATTGCCGAAATCCAGCTGTGAGCCTTGAATAACCAGCAAATGACTAGGGCCAGCAAAAAACATTTATCTCATGTAAGAGAACAGAAGGTGGAATGAAAAGACAGAAGACACAACAAACTGGAGGCTAACTAGATAGACAGGAATGAAGGGTGAACTTTGGTCCTCTGAAGAAAGTACTCAAACATACAGTTTTTTGAATCACAGAACATGAAGCAGAAGCTCTGTGCAGAGAACTTAGTATAGCTTTATGTAGTTATTTAATATAGTTCTTTACATCTAGAGAACAAATCATGAGGAGCAGTTGAGGAAGCTGAGGTTGTTTAGCCTGGACCAAAGAAGGCTCAGGGGGACCTTCTCACTCTCTACAACTATCTGAGTAGCCAAGTGGGTGTCGGTCTCTTCTCCCAGGTAACAAGGGATGAGAGGAAACAACATCAAATTGCACCAGGGGAGGTTTAAATTGGATATTATGAAAACTTTTTTCACCGAAAGGGCTGTCAAGCATTGAGCAGCTGTCCAGGGAAGTGGTGCAGTCACCATCCCTGCAGGTAGGGACATGTAGATGTGGTACTTGGGGACATTGTTTAGTAGTGGACTTGGTAGTGTTGGGTTAATGGTTGGAATCAATGATCTTGGAGAACTTTTTACAACCTAAACAATTATGTGATTCTATGTTTTTGACAAACCTACTTCTGTGAGCTGCCTACACATACAAGACAACTCATAAAAGATGTGTTTTCTGTCCTCTTGCTTTTGGGCACAGTTTTGGACATTAATCTAAAGCATGTACCATCTTGTTTCCTTTTTCTTTGTACAATATATAACACAATCAGATTCCTCAGTATTATGGTAATGCTATTAATAAATACAATATCTAAATATCTCAATTTAATGTAAAGTGGCAAAATAGCAGGACTCCCTCAGCACATCATATCTAGTAACATTTATCAGAGGGGACAAATGAGTAAAAACTCATGTAAAATCTCAGTTACATCAATAACCCAGGATCTGCTCTGAAATAATTTAATCAGGACTCAATATTATTATCACAAAAAAATTATGCCAAACCAGTGCAGTTTCCCATTCAACACTGTACTTCTTACAGCTACAAGTTGGTCGCTCCTCAGGCAGAAACATCCTTATACATCCTTCGAAAGCATGAGTCCCTATCCTATCTGAGACTCACAACTCTCTGTCAAAAAACTATTTGGAGGAAATAAGCTATCTAATGCCACTACAATTCGGAGAGAAATGCTCAAGTAGGAATTAATTTCTACTCATGATCAGAAACAAACAGAAACATTATTACAAATCCATATAGATCCCCAAATGATGCTAACAGTGTGCAGTCAGTGCTGGGGAAAGCAACATGATTTTTCCTGTTTTCCTCTAGAATAACAGAAATATGCTGTTACCCTAACAGAAACATTTGTCCTACTGTCCAGATGTTTATCATATGTTATGCAGCAGAACTCACATTACACTGTTGTCTTTCACCTGCAATGCAGTTTTCTCTGTCCTCCACCTAAGTAACTGGGACAGCAAGGATATTTCTAATAGAGAAGTACAACTTTCACTTTCCCTCAGAGTGTCAACTGCCTTGCTGAAGCAGAGGGTTGTGTTTTATCAAAATCCAGTAGCAGAGTTGTTTTTACCATATAATGTCAAAAAATCAAGTGAAGCCACTTATTGAAGCTGATGCCTTCCTGACAAGCCAAGCAAGCTGTGCTCCTTATCAGCTGGTTCTAAAAATACATTCTGCTGGACAGGCCAGCAGTCTGTACACTCAGTAATGTCGTGCTGCCTTCTACCACTGGAGTGCCATCAACATTTGTCCTGATCAAAAGGAACGCAGAATGCTCAAAGCTATCCTTAAGGTTTACTACTATGAAAAAAGAGTAGAGAAGTAATTTTGCAAGCTGTTTATTATGTTGATAACACCACATCATCATAATAATAATGAGCAATCAAGAGTCTTTTGCTGTTAAATATTCCTTTCAAACACTTACTATGTTGACTGTACTTAGCAAGGGTTTAGTAAGATATGTAATGGTGAACTCAAAATGTATTTCTAGGGCCTTCATTAAGATGACATTTTCTTTTTTTGAACATTTACATTTGTATATGTGTACACATACACACACAGGTACATACATAGAGACTGTGCAGCAATCTGTAGGAGATATCATTGTATCCTTCTCCCCATCACCTAAGCTGAGTGTATTAAGTTTAAATCAGAAGACTAGAAGGATGTTAAACAAGTAAAGGACAAACTAAATAGCAAATAGAGGAAAGGAGGCCATTAGGCTAGAGGAACTGACAGAAGCACAGGTGCAGACTCTGCTTTGGATTCTATGGGAAAACTGGTATTGGGGCAAACCCTGGGAAGCAGACTTCATTACTGCTTCTCTGCCCTGCTCGCTGAAGCTCTCTCTAGGTTTGATCAGCAAGACACGGGCATAATTTATATTAAATAAAAAAATTACAGACAGAATACTAAAGGCTTTTCTGTTTAGTCCTCCTGAGAATTTTAGTTGTAATCACATACTTGATTTCCCCAAATAATTAGGATTCAATAAACACACATGAGCTAGTCAGTAAGATCTAACATATATTACAATCCCTTAGCTGTTTCATCATCTTTTTTTTTTAAAGCTAAAAGCACATCAATTCTATTTCCTCTTTTATAAGCTTTTCCTGCTACAAAAGGCTCAGAACACAAGTTCTAGTCTGTAAGTAAGACTTAGGGGCACTTCTAATAAATGAATACAAAATATTTGCATAGCTAACTTAACATCAAATTTAATTTTTAATGTCACTAAATACACAATCAGAATTTTCCCTGCAACAGTACCCAGTTACAGAGGAACCAATTAAAATCTATTCAGTATTCACAAGTTGCATTTGTGTTTATACCTTATCTACTTGGAGTAATTATTTTATTCTCACACAAAGACTATCCAGTCAGTAACCTGGCAGCAATCTCACATATCCAGGTTGCAACTCCAGAGCTGAAGCATCATTATAAATACAACAGTGCAGAACAAAACTTTTGTTTTATGTCTTTATGTAACTGTCATTCTGCTTGAGACTAAGACAAATAAATGAATATGCATATATAGAGATCTATTACCGAAGTAAAATAATATTGGGGCATTTTTCATTTCTAAAAACCAATATGCAAGGTATGTAAAAACATACATGCAAGGCATTCTTGTTATGTTTACCCTTACCATGTTACACCTTACAAAAAATGGCTTTGCAGGACTTGTAGAGGAACTAATAACAAGTCAGTAGAATGAAAGTATGATCACATGCAATCTTAATCTACTTTTGTTGAAAACATATAGTGCACAAAGATGGTAGGTCCTGCAGCAGGCAGAACAACTTACTTTAGAGGATACTTCAATTTTATCTCCTTTTCAGAACTATTTTTAGTGCACATGGAACTTGGAAAAATTCCATGACTGCATTTTAATCATGCAAATCATGGAACTGGAAGTTGCTTCAATCACATGTATGTTTATAAGCATCCATAACCTAATGCAAAACTTCAGTTTCTATATTATACATGACTGCTCTAGACAATAATTTTATTAGCAAATTCTGTCTAATGGTATAAAACCTGATCTGGATTTTAGGCGAACTTCTATCCAGTAAACAAAATCTGGAAGAACTGCAGAACTACCAAATCTGGTTAGAGTAAGAAAAGAATAGAACACTTTTCATTATTAATTAGTCTTTTCATAAGACAGTTACTGATCCACCTCTGGGACACAAAAGTATGTGATACCAGTGAAGCAACAGAGATCACATATTTGAGTTGGTGAGGAAGAATGGGATTTACACTGATGCAGATCAAACCTCAGTATACTGCAATAAGCTTACAAGTCTACAACCCCCTTATTTTTAAATCCCTTCCAAATGAAACAGATGCAGACTTGCATCAATGGAAATGTGGAACACAGATACTGTGCACTGTGCCCTGGAAGTTATCTTCAGATATTTGCCTACATTCACCTGTTGAGCTCAGAATAATTACACATAATACTAACCATCAGAAATACATGTGTAAATGTGCTACCAGTGTAACTTACCTATTTTCTGCTTACATTATATTCTTCTACCAATATAACTCTTGACAATAGTTATTAAAAGCTTACCACTGTGCCTAGAAACTGAATGTTTGTCTCTCCAGAGGCATTCCGAGAAATGCGCTGAAAAACACAAATGTAAGAACTGATTAAAGCATCTCCAGAATTTGTAACCATTCCATTTTATGACATCACCACCATAAAAAATAATTGAATACACAAATAATTTCCTTCAACAGAAGTACTAGAAACCTAAATCATACTTCATCTCAGATTTTGGTTTTAGTTCAGTCAACTCAGTAAAATTTATTTTTGAAGAACAATGAAAGCAAATATGTCAAAGTACAACACAGTAAAACCTTGGGCTCAAATGCCATGAATAATGAGGCTTCTGCCATCTCCAAACGTCTGTAATTCTGTATTCATGATACCCACATTTAGTATTATCTTCCTTCTCTCCTAATGAGAGACATTTTAATCTCTTTTTAAAATGCAAACCTCCAATGATGCTACTTTGAAAACAGAAAAAAAAATGACCTTATGAAATGTCTGGTCACCTACTGTGGTTCAAGAGTTGATTGAAGTTATTAAACAGTCTTCAAATATTACATTGTCAATAAGCCACAAGACAATGCAAGAGAAAATACGTTACTGATTTCACACAGCATTAAACATAATTTAAATATGGAAAATGTATAAAGAACTCTTTCTTTCCGTTAATTGTTTCCTCCTTCAATGTAAAAAGTGGGTATTTTTTCAATTTTCTTCCCACTGTTTAAACTACAGCACATATAGTCCTTAGTCATGGAACACAGCCCTAATCTTACACAATGCCAGGCATACATACAAGTACCAAAGCATAGATCTGAGAAGAGTATAATTGCAAACAAAGAGCTGCACAGAAATCTTCAGCATTTTAAAGACAACAAATCATAAGAACAGGGCTGCAAATAATCTTGAGTGATCGTCTAGCCTGGAACCCCTAGCAGAAGCAAAACAACCAGTGTCACTGCCAAATGATATGTGTCTAATCCATTTTTAAAATCTTTCAATTGCAGAGATTTCACTATCTCCCTAAGCAATTTATCCCAGTGTTCCTTCATGTTTACCATTAGTAAGTTTTTTCCTAATAGTTGACTAAAATAACGCTGAGTTCAACTTTATTACACACATTAATTCTCCTCTTTTTCATCGCAGACAGGAAACACAGATTATTCCCTTCCTCTTTACAGCTACCTACAGGTATATGAAGAACCATTATCATGGCTCCCCTAAGTTGTCTTCTCTAGACCCAATGAGAAAGTGCTAGCTATACAACAATAGCTAGATATCCCCCAAAACAATTTTAATAGCAATAAATTAAATTCTGGTCCCTTTTCACTACTGGTGCATGTTCCTCAGCTACACGTTATGAAGTAATAATTACTAGAGCCCAAACATGCTTATTTTTTTACTTAATAGGTCACACACTGACATTGCAATCTGTACAATCATATGAAAACAAAGGGTGATGTGCCAAAGCCTGACATATTTCAACAATAATGATTAATGGAATGGAAAATATGGGAAATAAAATTTCATACAAAACCTGACGTTTACTTTTATAAAGGAAACAGGAATATACACTTTTCCCACAGTCTGGGATAAACACAATCAGGTTTTGGAAACCACAAAGAAGAACAAAGTGTCGGCTGCCTACAATGAATGAACCGCATGCCAAAACAAACAAGTCCCAACCACTTGATAAGCTGTCAGAAAATGGCAAGCCGAAAAAAATTAAAGGATTTAATTTCTTTTTTTCCTGGAATGCCCTCCACCCTCGTTAGAGTTCTGTCACTTATTGTGCTACCCTTTTGTCTGCTTTCAAGGGTCATTAGAGACCTTTTCATGTCCTAATAAAAATTCCATTTTTTTTGGCTAATCTCCCTGTCATACAGAAAAACACAACTTAAAAAACGAAACAAAACAACAAGAAAAACAGAGCCCTTTATTCATTTTCTTTAAAGGCTTTCAGAGTAAAGCCAGGTATCTTGACAACTCAACTTTTTTTTTTTACAACTGAAAAGCAAACCATTATAGTATTTCCTCACACAGATTCTCTTTAAACGCAACCAAATAAGCTAGCATTGCAATAATGAAGCCCTTTCAAAAATAAGTTAATAAAGCCAAATATATATGTACATCACGAAGGCACCTTGTAAAGCCTCAGTCTCAGGACAAGACAAAGATATGAGCAGTGTTTTTCCTGCTCTGATGCTGTTGGAGCACACTGCTATCACAGGATAGTAAATCCTCACTGCTACTGTTTGCTGTGTCCAAAATACAAAGCATTACATTCAGTTGTCAATTGCATTAAGAGTCAGAATAAGTGCTAAAATCCATCTCTTAAATTAACATCCAGTGAGGGGAGGAGGAAAATAACTGAGAAGGTGACAAAAATAGTTAACAGAGGAGAAAAAGAAATTTCCCTTCTGGGTATATGTAAAAAACAAAAACAAGAAAGAAAGGTAGAGAAATTCTCCAAGTCACAAAACATATGTTACATCAAGACCAAAAAGAGAACTGCCAGGTTTTTGAGAACTGTGCTACAAAAGAAGTCAGCACATTATCATAATTAATGTTTCAAATTACAGTTGTAAATAAATTTCAGCTATTAGATGTGATTAGACTTTTTTTGAAGCATACTGAAGAGTTTTTTCTGTTCCACTGGTGGGCTAGTGTTTCTGGGATGTGTAAATGTAATTGATGTTTTATAGAAAATGAAAGGACATGATTAACAATTATTCTTTTATTTTCTGCCTCTTCAGAAAAAGGACTAGTCTCCAGTTTCTCCTGTAAAGTTAGATATATACATATTCTATACCTCATAATAGATGGTTTCATATTGCATGTGATAGCACCAAAGTAATCAAATAGAGGTAACAATAGAGAATAGCTAATTATACATATTGTCATTGCTTTCCGAATAAATTGCACATTATTTGCTAGAAGGTTTACAACAAAAAGGCAAGGAAAGTCTACCATTTGTTCAAAGACAAAACTTTACCTTGTGTTTACCTAACAATACAGTAAAAATTACATTCTTGACATAAATTATGTGATCTTAGAAATAACCAAGGCTTTTCTAGTCAATTCAACTGACAGAGCTTCAGACTAACTTAATTACTATCATATGAGTTAAAAGTATATTTTTTCCTATGAGAAAGTAACAAGCTAACTCAAATATGAAAAAAAATCACAACTTCAAGAAAATCGATCTGCAGTCTCAAAGCTGTCAAACAGGTATGACTGTTATATAAATATTATATGTATTTTTACACACACAGGTTACAGTATGTTATACTGCACATGCCATGTATATACAAACAAAATCCTTATGCACTCATGTAAAAACAGACAAGTGCATTACAATCATATAAAATGTATTTGATTTTCCTTCTCTATCTTGTGTATGCTATACCATACTTATTTCACAAATAATCATTTTAATCTATAAATCCCAGCAAATTACCAGAGGTCAGTGTGATATGACTTTAAATTCTTCTGCTTTGCCATAGAAAATTATTTCCACTTAGTTGGGTATCAATGATCTATTCATCATAAGATGCAGTAGGGTTACAATCAGCTTTGCATTAAGCCTCCCGTAGCTGAGCACTTGCAGATAAAAATGATAACAACCTTTACATGAAAAAGGATAAAGCTCAGCTCAAAACATAAAATATGTATTACTGAAAGACATTCTAAACTGACAGATGTTAGTAGACAACAATAAGATCTTAGAATATTTTCCCACAAATCTTCTGGTATCTCAGGCTCTCCAGGCTACTAGAAGTGAGCAGCTGCAGAGGAGGAAGGATACAAAACCAAAGAAACTCCAGCAGACCAAAAGCAGTTTTCTTGCCTTGTTTACAAATGAAAAGGTGATGTGTGAAGTCAGAATGAATATGAGCTGGCAAAGGCAATCATATATATCTCTATTTAAGTTTCTCAAACCCATTCATCTTGAAAAAGTAAAGCTGGAGACCATTTCTTACAGAAAACTTACAGCTTGTCACTCAACGTTTTTTGTGACTTTTTCAAGCTATGGCATGACTACATTACTAGTTGGACAAGACATAGCAAACTATACAGAACCAAAAACAAAATAACAAGCCCAGAAAATCTATAGATAGGCTATAGATAAAATTTGAATGAAACACTGGTAGTTTCCCAGCATGGTGCTGTTTTTCAGAATGCAGAATTTCTTGCAGCCCAGCCCTATTGCTTCATTTCAACTGCTTGCTAACAGACATTCTGAACATCTTATGCCATGAATTTCAAATGGAGAATGCTATCCACTTTTTGGCCAGTACTTATAATTCTTGAAAACCCAACCTAGCAAAACACAGGCTAGAATCATCCTCAGACAGGTTTAATTAAAAAACAAATTATTCCCACAATAGGGAAGTCAGTGGAAAAAAACCCACCGTATTTTAGCTTGTAAAGTTATACCAGATTCATCTGCTAGTACTTAATCTATGCGATTTTGTATGTGAGGGTGCTTGGACATCTGGAAAGCTCCATTTTCCACCTAAGTCACTCTTACCTTTGGAGTCCCATGGCAGGGTCAGAGAGGAGGAGAAAGCTGCAGAAGTAGCTGTGAAACCATTAAGTCATCCTCTCGTCAAATAGCAAGGATTGATTTGGTCTTATCAATCTCCTTTTCCCTCTCCTGCTAGAACCTCCACAGAAAGCAGAAGTTCATTTCAGCAGTGCCTTTCCACCACGCAAAATCGCAGTCAAAGCATGTAATCCCAGACTAGCAATGTAAACAAACTTTCTTGCATGCTGTAGACTTTCAGCATTGCACTATATGTTCAGACTTGTTCAGCCTCACAAACCTTTCCACTTTGGGAATCACCCTACTTTTTCACAATTTAGCATTTTGCACTGATGGTTCAGAATTTTCTCCCCTTAGAGCATGAAACTACAGATAGGAAGTTAGCCCGACTTTGTGCACTGCTCTACCCTTAGCCATTACCAGTTTCAGTTCACACTTCATAGTAAATAAAGCCTCAGTGAATTGTTCTTCCTCAGGGCATGTCCACATTTTCCAGGTTCTTACAAGGCAGCAGTCATCCAGTGGGAAAAGAGATGATCAAGTCCTGCTGTTTGTGAAGCATTTTGACTTGTGAAAGATATCTAAGACTGATATAAATGGTACTGTGGTGAAGTAGTCTTTCCCTTTAAAAGGAATCCTGCCAGGATGCTGAGATACTGGTCTCCCCTGGCACCTGTTGCAAGCTACCTCAGTCCCTTTCCAGGGACTCAACGCAATCTGTTCCCAAACAGTACAAATACATATGTTAAACACAGGGTGAGTGGTTTACAGGGTATCAATCCACACAGATAATTGTGCAGGTGCAGTTTCTAAGAGGCTGAGGCACCATATTACTACTTTTTAAAAGAACCATTCTCTTAATGTCTGGGATTCAATTACAGAAGATGACTTTGGAATTTCTGTCCTCCCGTAAACAGAAAAGTAGAAACACAGATCCATTCCAATATTTCTTTAGGTGATATCCAATGTGACTGTTAACCTTGTTACCTGTTTTCACAGAGTTGTTTTTTTTAAATATGAATATCACTGCTATTACATATTACTATTGCTATTACATATTACATATTGCTATTACATATTGCTATTACATATACAAAATGCCTTCCAAGCATGTTCATGTGATCCTTTAACCCTTTGAGGTAGGTGTTATAAAGAAGTGGATGAGAGGCTTTAAAACTAACAAAATCAAACAAAAACACTTCAACCAAACAATAATAGCAAAAAACCCAACAACAACAAAACATCACCAAAAAAACCCCAAACAAACAAAAAAAACAACAAAAAAATCAAACAAACAAACAAACCCCCCCCCCCCCAACAACATAGCAAATACTGTTTATTTGGCATTGGTAAAGAATGACTCTAAGAGACTCCAGCCCAATATTTACAACTATTTACAATAATGAAGAGTTTAGTCTTCTCTGTGAACTTCTAAATTTTTGCTGTTACTACCTTAAATCACAAAATTACTAGAACTTCTGGAAACTTTACCCTCTTTTTGGATGCGATGATATGTTTTGCTCTTATAGGGGGGCAATATGCAGACAAAATGCTGCCATGTGATTCTAGATCTGATAATGTCTATGACTGGCTTGAGACAAATTCTCTACAGGATCCTTTCTCACTCTCTGGTGGCCCTCCTCTTCCTTCCCCTTTGCTCTCTGAATGTGTTAGCATGTTCAAGAGAAACATTTTTCATCTTTCGAGGTTTAGATATCATAAAACTACAATGTCTGTCAAGAACTAAACACAACGCTTTGGTCTTTCGACACATACAGAATCCTTATAGTTATTCATCCTGAATATTGTTTGTCATGAAAATATACAGCTCCAAAAGGAAAAAAATACGGAACAAGATGACAACTAAAGTTATTTGATTAACACCTTGAGTAGCACAGGATAAAACTAATCCCATTTCAGGAGGACTGATTGAGCAAAGCAGTTGATCACTCATTTCCTTCCCAAATGAAAAAAAAAAAAAATTCATTTTCGTGAAAAAATCGGTAAGGGAGTAATATGTGTTTTTAGTTCTACTGCTGTAGTTTCACAATCTTTTATTTCCTTTAATTTTCCCCTTCCCATCACACATTCTCCATTTGAACCATGGCCAAGAAATCTGTACCAGATTTGCCCAGGTTAGCCATAACTGGAACAGACTGAAAAAAAAAGCCAGGGAGTGAGTTATGAGGTAATCAGTGTGGGCCATCAGGAATTCAGTGCTGGGGTTCACACTTTGGCTTTTCTTTAACCAAAAGGATAGCTATTTGGGTATAGTATAACCAAATGTCTGTCCCTGTTTGCAAATCATTCTGTGTCTCTCTTCTGGAGACAACCTACCAAGAATAATTTTCAAATCATGGGTTCAACAGCAACAGCAGAGTGTGTGCAGTAATTGCACAGCACTAAAGAATGGACTGTCAACCAGTCTTCACAAACACTACACACTAAACCTTCCCAAAATCCTTTTTAGGGTTTGAGAAAATGAGTGTGCTGAGGTAATGGTACTTTAGATTGGAAATCTATATAATGCATATATCATTATCACAGATTACATCTGAGATCTCAAAACAGCAAAATAAAAAAAAAAAAGGTCATTTTTCTTAAAAAAATTTAAAAATTACATGTTTGAAAAAGTCTCTATAGGTTTGAAGGAAATGAATACGTGGGCACAGGCTTTGTTCTCCTGTCAGACATTTCCCAGAAACAAAGGCTTCACAACCTACAGCATTTTCATTTTTTCTGTTATTATATACCAAAATAATAATCAAAAGAAACATTGTATCAGAGAAGCACTTAAATTTTCATATCCCAGGATGTAGAATATACTACTCCTGCTGCAATTGTTGATGCAATAAATAAATTAAATGAAAAAATAAGTGATGCCATCACTGAATTCCCTTTAACACTAAGTAGAGAAAGCTCCCCTGACAAATCTTCATCTATTTCATTCAAAAAATCACTTGAAGCTTGAGACTGATTATTTCAGCTTTACAGGATTGTGTTCTTGTTTAGCAACTCCATTACTCTCTTAATCACACCTTGCTGTGACTGACAAAGACCTTTTTACTGCAGAGTTTGGGATGTCCAATAGAGACGCAGAACAGGAAGGGACTTCTGGAAATCAGGTACTCATATTCCCCGTTCAAAGCAGGGCTAATGTCAAAGTGATATTGAGCTGCTCAGGACCTTGTCCAGTTGAGTTCCCCCTACATCCTACAGAGCTTCAGTTTATCAGAAACTAATTCTCTGCAAGTCAGGAAATACAAAGAGAAGGCATCACCACTGCCGTTGTAAAATTGCTTTGCTGAAGGCGCCAAAAGCCACCAAACATTTTCTGGGGTCCAGGCAGAACACCTGCACTACTTTTAGAAGGTAGAAGGTTTCATGACAGCGAGCTAGTAGAGCTGTGAAACCAGCATGGTCAATATGATACTGAAAAGGCTGAGTGCATATGAAAGAATGAGGAAATAAAAAAGTGTTGGCAAAGATCGTGACGAATAATTAAGACCAAACTATCTATGATTCTGACTCAGCATCCTTTTCCTACAGGGAACTGTCTGCAAGTAAATGGCATATAAGGATGGGTTGACTGTTTGATGATGCGATCAAGAAAGCAGAACATTTAACAGCACTAAGCAGTTGTAAAAGTTGTCCATGTGGCATTGCAAAGGAGTAGTCTCAGAATTTGAATGGTCAGTGGGGTGGTTTTTGAGAACTTGCCCAAACAAAAGCAGTGGCAGAGCAAAGAGGGTTTGAGGATCTCTTACACGCATTTTTTCCTTGAGTAACCTGCTCACTCTGCAAATATCTGATTTTCCTGCGCAATGGCCCAGCAAAAGGCACCTACTTGCAACTTGATTGTAATAAGGACAGAGCTGCAGCTAGGTTCAAGCCTGTCTCTGGACTTCATGGTGTTCTTGATTTATCTTGTTACCCCCTTGGATTATTGTTCCCATGAGGAATAAAAGAAGATGTTCAAACTCTATGGGAAAGACAGCTTATTCCTTCCTTCTGCCTGCTCCCCAGTTCATATGCACAGGGAGAGAGAAGAGGCCATAGACAAATTCTGCAGGCACAGGACTCACCGAAATCTAGCTTACTTGTATATGGGAGAAGAGATAGAGGGGCAAAAATGCCCTCATTGTCCTAAAATATGCCTGTTACTTTTGTTCCACTTGTCATTACTTTCCACGATACCATTCTGAACCATCACTCTCCCTTCCAGTTCCACTGGAGTTCTTATGCTTCTTTTCCACAACTCAACCTCTATTTTTCCACTCGCTCTTCACAGGAATCATTAAGCCCCTCACTTATTCATTTATTTTTACTCTAAATATTGCCTGAAAGGTTATATCCTATTCAAATCATGGTTTATATATAAATGTATTTTAAATTTGTATTTTCAATTAAATAAAACCTAATCCCTTCAAATCTGAATCCTAAAGAAGATGTATTGTAACTATATTCCTATGGTTCTCTGATTTTCAGCAAAGGCAGAGTCCAAATTCACAACAGCTAGGTCTAAGTCAAACTCTAAGCCACTAACATCTTTAGAAACAAGCAGGGGAAACCATTTTGGTAAAGCATTTCTGCACACAAAAAATTAATTTGCTTCTTGAACAAAATTCCACACTACACAATGTGTTAAATTCGGCCTCCCCAGATGAGAGGTAGAGTCTAGTCACAAGTAAAGAAAATGCTGAGAAACTGGGATTTGCTGAGGAACTACTAAAAACAGTTACAAAAAATCCATGATGGAATCTGTGTACAACAAGAAATGCCACAGAGTCTGCCCACACCCCCATCTCTGGAGACTATATCTCAGAAATCTCTTGCTCAAATGATCCCAAGTTTTCATCAGTTCATCACTTTGTGTATATATACATATATATGGATTTCACAGTAATCCAAGGCAGCACAAAGATTTCAGAGCCCTTATGCTGCAGCCAAACGGACCTGCAGTGTACCCCAGGGTTCTGGTCCCTCTATCATCTGGGGACCTGGCCAGGCACTCCGCAGTGCCCATCTGCTGCACACAGATGGGCTTCCTCGCAAAGGAAACAAAAGCGGGAGGGGGGGAGGCTGCCACACATCCTTGTTGTGCCCTGGTATGCCCTAGACAGACTGTGACCAGGGCATATACTTCTCCTCAGGCACTCAGATGTATTCCCAGGTCCCATACTCTAGAAATTGTCCTAGAAAACCTGGGTTTTAAACTCATAGACCCTTTATAACTCTGCAGCATGGCTGGTGCTCTGCTTTGCTCTAATACTCATTGAGCCTTTAGCAGAGGAGTGAAAATACAGAAGCATGCTTAATTACTTATTTTTAAATGCAACAGATATGTAACAATTTGAATGTCTAGGCTATAATTTACATAAATACATTTAAACCAAAACATTTTAAAATTATTTATTTCCTACTTCTTTGCCTAAGTGCTTTGCTGAATTGCAGCCAGACTGCAGGATCGAGCGAAAGGTGCATAAATCAAAGCTTCAAAGAAATATAATGTTCACAAAGATTGTATTTAGTTGAGCAAATTTAGAAGAATGAAACCAACTATGAAGAAAAATTAGATTGGCTGAAAATTAATAAAGCACAGCTGGAATTATTTGATTCATCCATATTTGTTGCTTAAAATGGCTCTAGGGCTAAGTTTTGCTGAAAGAAGATACTTCAAGACTCAAGGGTCAATTGCTTTTGGAGACAAATTGACCTACTGGAATACACTTGCCTAATTTGGTTCTTGCAGAGGGGTGAGTCTACAGAAATATATAACCAAAAAACCAATTTTGATTCCAGTGAGCAGATATCAGAGGTCAAGTTTAAGGTTCCCATAAATTTACATATATACACTAAAAGATTAATAACTTCTCAAGTTACTGAGTTTCTTTGCTAAAAGCAAAGACAGATAAACCATGAGAAAGAAACAACATATGTGCTTATTCCACATTCTGTTGGCTAGATACCATGCAGTCAGCTCATTGAGTGTTGCTGTGGCTAGATCTGCAATATTTCATACAGTTTGGTCATACTCAGGGAGTGCAAGTAAGACTATTGCTGGCTCAGCTCCTAGAAGAAAGCATGTTCTGATCTCACGATCATTAATTCTGAAACTAGTTTTATGTGCCAACTCAACTATTACACTTTTAGTTAAACAGCATTACTACTATTAGTTGTATATCCACTCATATAGTAATACAGTTTGCAATGAGGCCTTGTGAATACAGTTATACATTCCAACTATAATGCTTTTCAACTAGACAGATATTATATATTTGTATATCGGTATTATTTCCTATTCAATATTATGAATGTACTTTATAAAATAGCACTAAAATGGATCAGTATTGAGCTATTAAAAAAAAAACACCCACACCTAAAAATAGAAAATTATTTTACATATACATAAGCCTTGAAGCTGGCATTAACTTTCCAGGAAATCTACAAAACTTATGTCCACAATATACTTGGGCACATAACGAAAATTTCACTCTCAGGCAATACTAAACTTGGAAAATACAATAATTTTTTTATTTTAAAGTTGCCATCTTTTAAATTCAATCAAAGCAAAAATAGTATTTTTCCAGTTGCATAATTTACCAGGGGTGGAAATGAAAAATGAAATTCACTCATTTCACTGTGAATTAGCAGAAATCTAACCACTGTATCACTGATAAATGTATAAAAAATAGATACTGTTGTATGCAGAAAAATGCTTTCAATAAGTTTTGATTTTTTCACTATTGACAGGATCAATAGATATTTGTAAATAAATTATTCGTCAACGAATACATAAATCCTGGTTGGTGTTATAGTCAGAACATTTACGAGGCAGTTAAAAGCCAAGTCTGGTGTTTGGAGTTGGTTTCAAACACATAAGTGGTCAGAAGAAAAGAATATACAACTACTTCAATGTTTTTAGTCCTCTTTTCTTAGAGCTACAGAAGTTTGGAATGTTTTCTACATTTTTCCCAAGTCATGGAACTACTCATATTTCATAAAACCATAAAAAAAACAGGTGGGAGACACACTGTCCTGTGACTTTCAAACTGAAAAGGCCCAAAAGTGGATAAAGCACACAATCCAAACATAAGGAAGAGACTAATTTTACTCCATGACCCTGTGTGGGTTTTTGTTGTGGGTTGGGATATTTTTGGTTTCATTTGGTCAGGTTTTTTTTAGTAATCTGTTTTTTATTTCTTAAGTGATTAAGAAACTATGTCTTCTCACAAGCCATTCAGTAAAGAGATCCTATAAGCTGGGGTAAACTTCTGTCTACATAAGGAACTTTCTTTAAAAGAAAAATATTCAAACCTCTCAGTAAGTACCTTCGAATGCATCCAGAGCATCAGTGGAGTGAATCTGTCTCAAAGTAGAAACATTGTGCTACTTGAAACATCGCATAATTTTTATGATGCAGCAAGTTTAGACCCCACATTTCAGTATTATTTTTATGCCCCGAGACTTCTGGTTATCTCAGCTCTACAAATGATGCATTGGTGAGATTACCTGTATAGTCCTCTGAGTGCCATCAATGGTGACAGACAACAAGGGTGAAGCCAGGTTCCACTCGCTGGTCACATTTAGTTTCATCCCATCAACTTCCACCTGTTGTGACACCAAACAAGGCTGTTACTATGAAGACAGACAGAAAACTGATCTCAAGTTCATTACTGCATACAAAGCAGCAACCATTTTAAAACAGATGGCTCCCAAACAACCTGTCATGTTTACTGCTTCTGCCATAAAAGACAGGGTCCAACAACAGAGTCTTCCACCTATCTCTGGGGAGAGGTGAAGGACCTGTGAACAGCTGCCTCTGAGTAGCAAGGTTTCAAGTGATTTCCAGCAAGTAACAAACAGCCATCCAACTTTTAAACCTATCTGGACATGCTACATTTACTGCAATTAGACAAGTAATGCATATAAATTCCAGTGACACCTTGCAACCCACACAACAGGGCTTGCATATAATATTCTCTCCAAGGACCTAGGAAGAACTTTTCCTATGCTTTTAATGAAGGGCTTTGCATTGTTATCTTAATTAATATGAGGTAGTAATTAATTCTTCAGCATTTTATCTCAAAGTCTAGAAAAACTTTGCAAATTCTGACATGTTTTCTTTCAAGATACAGCTGATCACAGCAATACAATTTCTGACTTGAATGCCAATATGCTTATCCAGATAGATTTATTTTTTTTTAATCATCCCATACTCCTTTTAAAATATATTTCTAGGTGAAGAGTAAAAATTCTGGGTTCAGTGTAGATTAGAGTAGTTGTAATGATACTTCCGTCATTCTTCTGTTGTATAATACTGTTTAAAAACACACATCACATATTCAACACTATGAGAGCCTCAAAGACATGGATTATGAAAAAAATTATTATACATGGATTAATATAATTAGTGATTAATATTTTTGGCATGTTTTGAACGCTCATCATGCTACTGAAGGTAGGTAAATATGATTTCAGTTATATAATTTACTATTAACAGAGGAAAAAAGTCACAGGTGACCAATTTCCTCCCTCTCTCAAAATCTCCAAAGTATTTTTTAATCAGTAAATTACAGACAATAGTGATAATGACACAAATATTGCATACATTCTCAAACTAGAGAAAATGTACTGCATTTAGAATAAAAGCTGAGCCCACATTTTGCAAAATAAAACTTATAATGCCTACTCTTTTAGATCTCAGACTTATTATTTCATCTTATTATAAGAACAGGCATCTTAAAAGAAATCCATAACAGAGAAGTGCAGAGGATCAGTGTGTAATTTGATAATTTTATTTCCGTTAAGAAGAAAAAGTTTTGGCTTAAAAAAACCCTCTAATTTTATAGATTTCAGTTTAGAACACAAAGTCTGCCTTAGGAATACAATCTACACAATTTCTATGGGCTTTAACTATAAATAAAGATACATATAAAGAACATGAAGAAAAACAAGTGATTTATAAAGGTTCACCAATAGGCTAGATTAGCTGGCATGCTTCAGGTACTTTACACTGCTCCAGTGATGCAAACCAGCCACAAACCTGGCTTGAGTTAAGCCAGGCCTGCAGCTGGTTCGCATTTGCAGAGCACTGCAAAGCAGCTGGAACACACTGGTGAACCGAGCCTGCTCTCAGCATACCTGAATCAGCAAGTACCATCTTTATTGAGAACAGAAGAAACATCTGAAAAACTCTCCAAATGGAGAAAAGCAAACTCAGCACTCTGTCTCAACCCCCTCTGATTACCAATTGAACTTTGGTAAGGCAATTACTTAAAAAGCTGCCTGTCGCTATCGCTAAAACCAAAGAAAGACTTGTCTGCACTCGAGTCTGGGTCTGAAAACATCATTTACCATGTGTCTCCAGGGAGGGAGGTGAGATGGTATGAAAGCAGACCAGGCTACTGGTCACCAAAAAATCCTTCAACTGTGCACTGAACTGCTCGTTGCACTGCAGGATTTACATGCAGCCTTGCAGAAAATCTATAGCCAGTATCTATAGTTCTAGCAAAGGGTGTTCCAGGGACAAGATGTAAGTCGATACCTCCACAACAAACTCAAGTTTAATCATTAGCTCTTTTGTCACTGTACAGATGAGCAAAAGAGAAGTAAACCAAGTGGGTCACAGTGGTAAATGACCTGCTCAAAATCCCTCACAAGGGTCTATACAAGTCCAGCCATCACTGATTCCAGATTACATTAGTATTAAAACATTTCTGGTGGAAACCACCCTGAAAGAAGAGAGAGCAAGCAGTTGCTAGGTTTCCCTATTCAAGAAAGAATAAAGAGTCAGAGGAAGGGTTATGTGAACTAATGCATATCCCATAAACCTCAGTATTCTTCTCACAGAACGGAGCTGGCTTTTAGCTGTTTTCACCTCCAGCTCAGTGTGGTATGTGCAGCGGGGGAAGATGACCTGAAGCCAAGAGAATCCCAAGGAAATTTGGGTATCTGTGCTCCAATAGGTAGGATGATAAAGACAAGAGGTCAGGATATCATAAAAAATTAACAAGGACTGAGGGTAAGAAATTTACCATGTAGTGAGTATGTTACTTTTACTAAAAATGAGGGAAAAGGGGGAAGAAGGGGGAAGATAGGACACAGTGGAACAAAAACCAGGTGGGGATTGAAATCAAACCAATAATTTACCTAACAGCGTAAATCTTCTTTCTGCAGCTCAGCAGCCAACAACCTAGCCAGGTTAGTGTGTAGAAGGAGGGGAAGAGATAAGACACTCAAAGAACTTGTCAGAAGTTTTCATTTGCCTTCAATCGTCCTCTAGCAATGCACAGAATAATGGAACCTAACAAATACTGCAATAAAACCAGGGTCTTTTTGCTTTAGGCTTGGGAGGGGAGAGGGGGTGTGAGGGTGTAGGGTGTGAAGGGGGACATGGGGATTAACTACTGAAGTTACATTAACTACTTCCTGTTTTATTTTGTTTCTGTGCTCCAAAGACGGCCAAGAACAAATCATCATTGAACGGATGGTAACACCTGAACTGCAGGGAAAAGATCCCAGTCAATTCACTCCTGCAGTGGGAGTCACATTGTGCTTTACACCACAGCTATAGCTTTATCCTCAACCACTCAGTTCCAAGAATACAGGTGTGTGTGGGTGTGTAGGCATGCATATGTGCATCTACAGTAACTGTGGTTGTTAAATCATTGCTACAATACATCCATGTGGTGTAGTGGTGGTGGATTGTTCCTTTTCTAAAAAGGTTTGTTTGTCCCTGTGTAAGGGCATAAAAGATAAAAGCAGCCACAGTCCTTTCCAATTATTTCCAATTCAAAAGCTATTGCAAATGAGGTCTCAGAAAGAAGAATGACAAGTCCAAGACACGATGCTAGAAAAAGGTCAACAGCTTACTCCACTGTCACAACTTTGCAGACTTTCACTGGCATGCACCTGAACTACACAAGTAGCAGCCCCTTCACCTCTTGTGGACTGAGTTCCTGATGTTCAGTGTGATAGGTACCAGCTAACCAATAGTGCAAAGAGCTGCAAAGCATAATCTGCATTCAGTTTCCTTTAGAGAACAACATTTGGCATTCTATATGCATGTCAGGCAATTAAAGAAGGCAGCACAAGCCTGAGTGTTATAGCCCTGTTAATTTACTAATGCAGAGTCTCGCGTACATCTGGCACATGTCACTACTTTTCTCCTGGAAATGAAGGTAGTTTTCCAGGAGACTGGAGGGCAGATCAAGCATTTGTTTCCTGCCTGATCCTTCAAAACATTATGCCTGAAGTTCCTCATGCCAGCCTTGAGTCTGACTAACTTAAGTCTGCTGATTTAATCCCACGGTTCCAGTTCTGCCTCCCAGTGTGTTTAACTCAAGAGTCTTGGCCCTAACTACTTGGATATGCTACCCCTAGCCATATTCCATACACCTCTTAATTCTACCTCCTGCTATAGCAAAAGTGATGGCATTCCCTATCAGATCTACCAAATGAGAAGTCATCCTCTGTAGACCTGCCTTGCTGAAATCTTTCTCTGATCAAGACAGCTGCCCATGAAGATGTACCTTTCAGGAAAACAGACATTACTCTTCACTGGAGATTAATGAATATTCACTGCCATAGCCTCCAATCCCTTCAACTGGCATTAATTTAGCTGGAAATATAAGGCACATTCAGTGGGCAGTAAAAGCTCTACAAAGTGAAATCTTAAAACCATTCCTGCGAGGAAGGAACAAAACTAGAAAGCATCACTGTTGTAAACATGAGATAGCTTACACAGTCAAGGACTTTATTCAAGCCTACATAAAGTAAAGATGTCCTCTTCTCTGGAAAAAGTAACTGTCTCGGGCAGAAGACCCTTTACTTCCATTACTGCTAAACGCACCACCCATGCCAAAATAGCAAGGAGATTCTTTACATTTTTATAAGTCAGGTAAAGGATAGGTATTTCCTCCTGTGCAAAAGAGGAGGTGGTCAGAGGACTTGTAGCACAGTGTGGCAATAGCAGGTCCAGCTATAGGAGTAATATTTAGTACATTCAGTAACAGTCTGCAGTGATCTCAGGCTAAGCAAAACTGAGGTGAACAAAGCAGCTTTTGGTTTCCAGTTTTCACAAAATTAACGAAATTCTCAACTAATCCACTATCCAGCTAACAGAGAAGCACACGGAATGGAATAGCAAAGGCACATGAAAACTATCTGATGCCAAAGCTATCATCCCTCACCTTTTGCAGTCCCATGCAACCTCAGGAATATGAGGAAAGTCTTTATGGGGCTGATGACTACAAGACTTCCTTTAAAAGCATGATGTATGAAGGCATTTTGTGAAATATTTTGCTAGCCCTCAATGTAAAAAAATCTTTCCCAGCCAGCAGGAGAGTTCAAACACTATTTTGCATCTCTCTATATATTTCTAAAGCCCATAACCACAACACACTTCCTTATCATGAAAATTAATGGCTACCTGGAGCCTGTAAAGACTCATGGTAATTTGCAGAGTTGTCCTGGTAAGTATTGGGTCTTCTTACACAATTTGCTCCAACTTCTTCACATTGTCTTTAAGAACCTTGAATAAAAACAGAGTCATATCTGCCACATTAGGAAATAGGAACGACCAAATAGTACTTCACATGTTGCTATTCATAAATGCAAATGCATTATTCATAAATGCAAAGAAACCCAGCAAGATTTCCCATGTGGGCAGTTCTTATTAATTAGGCTTCTTCTTGTTGTATATGCTTTTCCTCCTGTTCTTTGGACTGTATTGGCTAGTGATCCAGGGTCTGATTACCCATAAAGTGTTTGACATTTTCCAGGACCATGTCCTGGAAGAGGTGACAGCGTACTCTTGTCAAGTTTACAGATGGCACAAAACTTGGGTAAACTGTTAACACACTCTAGGACAGAGGTGCCATCCAGGCGGGCCTAGACAGGCAAGAGGAAGGGGCTTATGGAAACTTTGTGAAATTCAAGATTAATTTTTAAGTCCAACATGCGATAAGGAAGAGCCCATTGCAACAATACAGGCTGCAACCTGATTGGCTGGGGAGCAGCTCTGTGGAGAAGGACTTGGAGATGTAGGCGGACATGTCAGCAGGACATGAATGTCAGCAACACACCCTGGCACCAAAAGCTGCTATGAGTGCCCTGTGTTCTGTTAACAGATGTGTAGTCTGCTGATAGAATGGGGTGATTAGATCCTTCTACTCAAGTTCAGACCACATCTAGATACTGTGTCCACAAGACAGACACTGACTTGGTTCAGTTATACAAAGTTCCCATTAGTCCACTACTCTTGCCTGTCTAGGTCCCACTGGGTGGCAGCATTGCCCTTGACTGTATTGAGCACTTTCTCCGATTCTATGCCTTCTGTAAATTTTATGACTGCACTCCCATTGCTGCTTCTAGGTATTGAGAAGTTTGTTGAACAGGACTGGTCACAATACAGAACCTTGTAGACCCTTGGTGATCTCCAAGTAGAGTACAACCCATTAAACCTATTAAGCATAACCCATTGAGTCTGACCACTCAACTGGCTTTTTATCCATCTGACTGTGTGCCATCATGCCAAAAGACTTGCTAAAGTCAAGGTACATGACATTCACTGCTCTTCTCTAGACTACAAATTCTGTCAGTTTATCATAGAAGGCTGTCAGGTTGATCATCCCTCAGTAAATTCACGCTCCCTATCACCTTCTTCATGTGCCTAGACATGTGCTCCACTTAATAAATTTCTGAGAGATTGAAATGAAGCTGACCAGGCTATAGTTCCATGGGAGTTGCTTTTGGCCTTTTCTTAAGACTGGTACAATATTCGCTTTTCACCAGTAATGAAGGACCTCCCTCAATCTTCATGACCTTTCAAACAGACTGCAGTCTTGCGACCACATCAGACAGCTCTCTTGCTACTCTTGCATGCAACCTGTCTGGACTTATGAACTTCCATGCATTGAACTCTCCCAGTCACTGACCTGATCTGCATCTGCCTACGCCCCAAATCCTTCCCCTAATGAAACAGGCCTCGGAGATCTTGTTAGCAAAGACAGAAGCAAAGAAGTCATTAGGTCTCTCAGTCTAGTCTGTGTCTGCTGTTACTTGTTACTCCTTTGTTGATGCAGGATTTCCTCTATTCAGCTAATGCAGTGATAGAAGATCATCATGTTTTTCCTAAAATTCCTTGCAACATTCAAGGTAAGCTTTGATTTTCCTAACATCATCCCTCCATGCTCAGAAAGCATTTCTAAATTCCTCCTTTGTATCCTGTCCAGGCTTCTACCTCTCACATGCTGCTTTTACATTGGAGCTGTGCCATCATACCTTTCTTAACAAAGCTCTTTTCCTGATAAAGTTGTTTATTTTCCTGAGTATTCTTGCATGTAGCAGATGCTGTCCTTAGATATCTGACAGCTTTTCTGAGCCCTGCTGTCCTTCAGAGCTGTCTCCTATGGAATTCTCCCTACTTACTAAATCATAGGATTACAGAATGGTTTGGGTTGGAAGGGACCTTAAAGATTATGGAATTCAAGCCCCCATGCCATGGGCCAGGATGCTTTTTACTATGCCATCAATGGAGGTTCATCAAAGCTCCATCCAACTGGCCTTGAACACTTCCAGGGATGGGGCATCCACAACTACTCTGGGCCACCTGTCCCAGTTCCTCATCACCCTCAAAGTAAATAATTTCTCTCAATATGTGATCTAAACCTACTCTCAGTTAAAGCCATTTCCCCTTATCCTGTAACTCCATGCCCTTGCAAAAAGTCCCTCTCCAGCTCTCTTGTAGGCCTCCTTTAATTACCAGAAGGCTGCTACAAGGTCTCCCTAGAGCCTTCTCTCTCCTGTTCTCCAGGCTGAACAGTTCCAATTCTCTCAGCCTTTCCTTCTAGGAGAGGTGTTTCATCTCCCTAATGATGTTTGTGGTCCTGCTCTGAACTCACTCCAACAAGTCTACATCCTTCCTGTGCTGGAAACCCCAGAGCTGGACGCAGCACTCCAGGTGCAGTTTCACAAGAAGAGAGTAGAGGGGCAGAATCACCTCCCTCAATACCTGCTGGCCATGCTGCTTTTGATGCAGCTCAGTGCACAGTTGTCTTTCTAGGCTGTGACTGCACATTGCCGGCTCTGGTCCAGCCTCTCATCTACCAGTACGTAGGTACTTGCCAGTGCTGGTTCTTGTGCTAGATGTGATGTGTACACACATTAGTACATATCTGAGGACTCTGATGGGATTAACATCCACACCAGCAACACATGCCAGTTCCTTTGTCACCATCACCACCTTGGCCTGCGCTGCCACTAAAACTCCAACTTTACATGCAAAGGTCATACAAGCTTTTACATGGAAATCCACATTGACAGCACTTTCAAGCTGACTGGTCTCAACTACTCAGTGAAAGAGAACTCACTGGTTCAGAGAGTTCCTTGGCAAACAGTCCTTAATAACAAAGGGGTCCAGGAAGGCTGGACATACTTAGGTTGGAAATCTCAAAGGCACAGGAGCAGGCCATCCCTATGTGCTGAAATACAAGCCAGCAGGGAAGAAGACCAGCCTGGCTGAACTGGGAGCTTTCACTGGAACTCAGGGGAAAATAAAGAGTTTATGACCTTTGGAAGAAGGGGCAGGAAACTCAGGAAGAATACGAGGATCATGTAGAGAGAAAATTAGAAAGGCGAAAGCTCAGCTAGAGCTCAATTTGGCCACTGCTGTGAAATATAATAAAAAGTGTTTTTATAAATACATTAACAACAAAAGGAGGGCCAAGGAAAATCTCCATCCATTATTGGATGCAGAGAGGAACATTGTAACTAAGGATGAGGAAAAGACTAAGGTACTTAATGCCTTTTTTGTCCCAGTCTTCAACAGAAAGACTGGTTATCCTAAGGGTAACCAGCCCCCTGAGCTGGTAGACAGGGACAGGAGCAGAACAGACTCCCTGAAATCCAGGAGGAAGTAGTTACCGAACTGTTGAGACACTTAGGGTCAGATGGGATCCATCCAAGGGTACTGAGGGAATTGGTGGAAGAGCTCACCAAGCCACTCTTCATTTATCACCAGTCTTGTTTGACCCGGGAAGTTTCAGATGACTAGAGGTTGGCCAATGTGACACCCATCTACAAGAATGGTCAGAAGGATGATTTGGGCAACTACAGACCTGTCAGCCTGATCTTGGTGCCAGGGAAGTTTATGGAATAGATCATCTTGAGTGTGATCGCATGGTACACCCAGACAGTCAGGGGATTAGGCCAAGCCAGCACGGGTTTAGGAAAGGCAGGTCTTGATTGTCTAACCTGGTCTCCTTTCATGATGAGGTGATCCTACTAGTGGATAAGGGGCAAAGACTGTGGACATTGTTTACCTGGACTTCAGTAAAGCTTTGGATACTGTCTCCCACAGCATTCTCCTGGAAAAGCTGGCAGCCCATGGCTTGGACAGATGCACTCTTCTTCAGGTTAAAAACTGGTTGGATGGCCAGGCCCAGGGAACAGCGGTGAATGGAGTTACATCCAGCTGGTGATTGGTCACAACTGCTGTTCCCCAGGCCTCAGATTGGGACCCTAGTCCCTCACATCGGGACCAATACTGTTTAATATCTTCATCAATGATCTGGACAAGGGGATTGAGTGTACTCAGTTTGCAGTTAACAGTTAGCGACCTGCTGAGCCATTTGGATCCTCACAAGTCTATGGGACCAGATGGGATCCACCCCAGGGTGATGAGGGAGCTGGCAGAAGAGCTCACCAAGCCACTCTCCATCATCTACCAATAGTCCTGGCTCACTGGGGAGGTCCCAGATGATTGGGAGTTGGCAAATGTCACGCCCATCCATAAAAAGGGCCAGAAGGAGGACCCAGGAAATTACAGGCCCATCAGCACTGACCTCAGTGCCTGGCAAGGTTATGGAGCAGTTTATCCTAGGTGCAATCACACAGCACCTACAGGATGGACAAGGGATCAGACCCAAGCATGTGTTTAGGAAGGGCAGGTCCTGTCTGACCAACCTGATCTCCTTTTATGATCAGGTGACCCACCTGGTGGATGAGGGGAAGGCTGTGGATGTGTCTACCTGGACTTCAGCAAAGCCTTTGACACCGTCTCCCACTGCATACTCCTGGAAAAGCTGGCAGCCCATGGCTTGGACAGGGGCACTCTGTGCTGGGTTAGGAACTGGCTGGAGGGCCGGGTCTAGAGAGTGGTGGTGAAAGGTGCTGCATCCAGTTGGCGGCCTGTCACTACTATTGGTGTCCCACAGGGATCAGTGTTGGGTTCAGTTCTATTTAATATCTTTATCGATGATTTAGATGAGGGGATTGAGTCCACCATCAGCAAATTTGCAGATGACACTAAGTTGAGGGGGAATGTCAATCAGCTGGAAGGCAGGAGGGCTCTGCAGAGGGACCTGGACAGGCTGGAGACCTGGGCTGATTCCAACGGGATGAGGTTCAACAAGGCCAAGTGCTGGGTCCTGCACTTTGGCCACAACAACAACCCACAGCACTACAGGCTGGGGACAGAGTGGCTGGAGAGCAGCCAGGCAGAAAGGGACCTGGGAGTTTGGATTGACAGGAAGCTGAACATGAGCCAGCAGTGTGCCCAGGTGGCCAAGAAGGCCAATGGTATCCTGGCCTGTATCAGGAATGGTGTGGTCAACAGGTCCAAGGAAGTGATTCTTCCCCTGTACTCGGAGCTGGTGAGGCCACACCTGGAGTACTGTGTCCAGTTCTGGGCCCCTCAGTTCAGGAAGGATATTGAGGTGCTGGAGCAGGTCCAGAGAAGAGCAACAAGGCTGGTGAAGGGACTTGACCACAAGTCCTATGAGGAGAAGCTGAGGGAGTTGGGGTTGTTCAGCCTGGAGAAGAGGAGGCTCAGGGGAGACCTCATCACTCTCTACAACTCCCTGAAAGGAGGTTGTAGCCAGGTGGGGGTTGGTCTCTTCTCCCAGGCAAGTATCAGTAAGACAAGAGGGCATGGTCTTAAGCTCTGTCGGGGGAGATTTAGGTTAGATATTAGGAAGAAATATTTTACAGAGAGAGTAATCAGGCATTGGAATGGGCTGCCCAGGGAAGTGGTGGATTCTCTGTCCTTGAAGGTTTTTAAGATGAGACTGGATGTGGCACTTAGTGCCATGGTCTAGTAACCATGGTAGTAGTGTTGAACTTGATGATCTCAGAGGTCCCTTCCAACCCAGCTGATTCTATGATTCTATGACAATATGACGTTGGGTGGGAGTGTTGATCTGCTGGAGGGTAGAAAGGCTCTGTAGAGGGATCTGGACAAGCTGGATCAATGGGTCAAAGCCAACAGTATGAGCTTCAAGAAGGCCAAGTGCTAGGTCCTGCACTTGGGTCACAACCATCCACTGCCATGCTACAGGCTGGGGGAAGAGTGGTTGGAAAGCTGCCTGGCAGAAAAGGACTTGGGAGTACTGGTCAACAGCCACTGAACATAAGCCATCAGTGTGCCCAGGTGGTCAAGAAGGCCAATAGCATCTCGCTTGTATCAGAAATAGTATGATCAGCAGGACCAGGGCAGTGACTGTCCCTCCATATTCAGCAATGGAGAGGCCACACCTTGAGGACTGTGTTTCATTCTGGGCCCCTCAATACAAGAAAGACTTTGAGTCAGAGTACATACGTACAGAATATATCCTATGAGGAATGGCTGAGAGAGCAAGGGTTGTTCAGTGAGGAGAAAAGGAAGCCTTATCACTCTCTACAACTACATGACAGGAGGCTGTAGCAAGGTGGAAGTTGGCCTCTTCTCCCAGGCAATTAGCAACAGGACACAAGACAATGGCCTCAAGCTGTATCAGGGTAGGTTCAGGTTCAACATCAGGAAGAATTTGTTAACTGAAAGGGTGGTTAAGCATTGGAGCAGGCTGCCCAGGGAGGTGGTAGAGTCACCATCCCTGGAATTGTTCAAGAAATGACTGGACGTGGCACTTTGTGCCATGGTTTAGTTGATGAGGTGTGTTTGGTTAAAGGTTGGACTTGATCTTGGAGGTATTTTCCAACCTTACTGATTCTTTGATTTTATAAAATTTTGCTTTCTTCTTAAAATGCCACATGATGAAATTTGGTACACAGGACACTTCCTTTAGCACAACAAAATGTCTTAGAAGTTTAATTCATCACAAACACCAATGGTCAAAAAAACTGCAAGATTAGATGCCAAAAAAGTGCAAGAAAGAACATATAGGACAGAGAGACCCTGTGGCCAACAGTGTCGTGTATCGACAAACTCATAAAAATGTCATAAAGAGAAGTTCCTTTAAGTCTGAACCTGGTTTTCAAGTAAAAGCTGAACTCACTGATGCTTATAAGGCAAAAATTTCTTTGATTCAAATTAACCAGCTGTTTTAGCTTGCATTTTCAGATTGCAGTTATTGACAGTATATTCACATCAGATAAACGGACTTGCCTTTTTTCTTTTCTTCAAGTGACTGTAAGATTAGCCTTTTGGACTTTTGAAGTGGTTGGCCAGATTCTTTCAAAAGAGAGCTAAAGTATGTGAGTTTCAATCTCATTAAAAAGGCCTTTTTTTTTTTAAACAAACTTTCCTTTTGTTCATATCAGCACTTACTTTTTTAAAAGACCCCAAGAGAGAGTTCCAGTCTATAGATCACTTGTCCTGAAGAAAGCTCTGTTAACTATTTATAGATCATGTCCTTTTGTACCAAACTAGATCAAGCAATTTATTCAGTGCATGACTGCAGGAGAGAAATTCATTTGCTCTAAGTGTCATCAAGGCAGCCTTTTACCTGCTATGAACAAGACCAGAGGATCTGAATTGCTGGGCTTTTACTTCAAATGCACATTTTGACATTGTGTGGGGTGCCATCATATCTTTCAAGTTTTCAAAGTATTAACCACATTCACAGAATGGGCAGTCCTTAATCACAAGAGCAGCAAATAGCACATAACCACTAGAATAAATCAAACACATGTGCACACATTCAAATTATCTCTCTTTTCTTTAAAGTAGCACTTATAAATGCAAATTACCATTAGCTGATTTGGTAGATTTCATTTTAGAAATGGGAGCATGCCAGCCTAGACACCAAGGAAAAGAGCACACAACAGGCATCAGCTCCTCAGCTAAACAACAACAGAATCAAAACAAAACAAGAGAGAGAAGTGATGGCCTTCATCACCTCTAATCAGCAAGGGCTTCCTTTAAGCATTCACCAGGGAAGTGATCCTCTCCGCAAAACCTAGTAAAGAGGCTGTATGCAACAAAAACACTTTACTGCAGCAAATGCTTTGTTTCACTACTTCAGTTTTCATTGTAGAGTCATTACTAAGGTGACACCTCATATTTGTAACCTGCCTGAGCCCAGTAAAACTAAAAAAAGGGGAGGGGGGAAGAAATTAAAAATGCAGCAAGACAACAAAACAGCTATTAAAACTTATTGACATTTGTTGGCAACAGCTTCAGACACAAAAGGTACAGCTCATTTTGGGAATATGGCTGTCTATTGTTACTGGATCAGTGTGGAAGAGAAAAAAGAACGTGACTTGTTCTCCTTTTCCCATTGCTCTACAGAGACAAATACTCTGGCTAAATATACTCCAGCCTGGCTACAGATATTGCTCCTAGATGGCTGGAAAATGGTGCAAGTGGTTCAAAGATTATTGCTATCATTTGCGTACAGGGCACTTTGAAAGCTGCATTGCACTCCAACTTTCCTTGGTTGATAGGAAAATTAATGGGGATATTTTCATTTTCTATCTTGAAAAGGGGTTTAGCATAGAGACCAGTGACAGAATCTGGGTGACTAGGAGCATTATGCTGGGAGCTAAAAACACATTGATAAAATAAATAGTGATGATAAGGTAGAACCACTGTTTTAGCAGCTTTTGAGTCATGATTCGTGCCTATATACTGAAATCACTAAGCAAGTCTAATTCCAAAATGACTTTGAGCTGACAAGTTTCCATTCTTTCACTTCATAGGGATCTCAAGCCCTATCCCACTCGACAGTATAAATTCTCAAAGAGTAGAATGACATTATCATACCAAAGTGCCATTACAAAACACAACAGACTAAAACTCATACTACCCTTTTAGACAAAACACATTTTGGAATAAATTTCTTTCTTTTTAAGTATTCACTTAGTACATATATTCATTTAGTGAATATTCATTTCATTCAGTGAAAGCTATGTAACAAGGATATACAAGTTAAGACAGATTTTATTTTTTTTAAATAGATTGTATACCAGAAGCTGGATCTCAAGCTTAGCATCAAGAATTAATAAATGCCAATGTGCTGTTGACACATCATGTATAACTCTCAAGTATCTAATTTTTGTTTTCTTAATTAGGAGAGAGGGATGGGAATTAATACTGGCCAGTGAGGAACTCTCAGTACCACTACCCAGATATCTGTTTGGAAAAATATCAGAGAATATAAATTAGGAAGATTATGTTTAAAAGCAAACTTTGTTTTCCTCCCAAAAAAAGGATACAGGCAGACCATCCCCAACATTGGTCTTAGTTCTATCTCCTTTCTAAACTGAGTATTATGCATTATGAAGACTTCCATGTTTGATCTAAAAAAAGCATACTACAGCAATTTGAAGAGCATTCGTAATCATGAGGATCATATCCATCAACTGAGAAGTGTTTTATTTCACACACCATTTACAACTTCATACAGAGATACAACAAAATCAGCAGGCATCAAAACAGCTAATGAGAAAGAAAAGCATCACTTTATTGTAATTGGAGGTTGTATTCCACCTCTGCCTAGTTATGTAGGGTGGATGCTCAGACTGGACACAGTCTGCCACTGATTTCAATTACTTTTCCTATTGTACCACCATGGTAGCAAGTCTATCTTCTCTTCAAAGTAGTAAACAGCTAGAATAAGCAACAATTTTTAAAAAATGAAAGAAAAGAACTGTCTTTGATTTGACATTGTGCAGTGACAAGAAGAAAGTACAGTGGGCAACTGGGTATGGATTTCATCCAGCAGTTCCAACCTGCTGCTCTCAGCTGTCACAACAGGATATAGGTCAACACTAGTCCTTCAGATATACGCAGTCCAAGGTTATTCACCACTTCAACTAAAAGCTTCACATGCAAAATATCTGCTGTTGCATCTTCCCCAAACTGCCCCAGATGCTTCAGAACAATAAACATATCACAGAATCAAATCTGATTCTTTTAAAAGCCAAATTTATTTTGATATCATCTGCAATGCCGTTTGATCAAACGGCCAAAAAGAACACTTCTGTATGTTCTACCAAACCAATGGATTAAGGAAAAAAATAAAATGGTAACAGCTATATTGTTTCCCAAGTATAAGAAAAAATAGTGTTTACAGGAGACCTTTTCTTTGAGCCAGAAGATAAAAAAGGACTTTAATTTTAGAAACAAAAATAAGCATTGAGGAAGAAGAGACTAGATGCAACAAAAAAATATCTACAAATCTATTCCCACTGTTTGGTTAGTTTTGAAGTTTAATGACTTTAAAACTAAAGCAAATGTTTTAACTGATAACTTTCCAGAAGCTGGTCAGAAGTAACAGCATCATGGGATACTTACCAAATCCCTTCCATCATTTCCTGTTCCCCAACCACAAACTCAAATCATCTCTCTTGGCATATTTGACCAGTACCAACACAGTAATACTCATTTTAATCAGAACACACCAGCCATTTGGCAGGGAAAAAAAGAACTGTAGGGAATTAGTAGTAGTAGTAGTAGTAGGCATATTCCCTCTTTAGAAACCCCTCCTCTAGCTTGAAAATAAACCCAGAAAAGGGACTAAGAATGTCACTGCTCCAGATGTGTCACTGATAAATAGAAAAGGGAAGAACACAGGCTAGTGCACAGGGGATAAGGATGCAAAGCTGACACAGCAGGGAGAAGATGAGATATCACAAGAGTCATAAGCCACTTACACAAAAGAGGAAATGCTAAGAAGTTTTGAAGTGTTTCCATATGCAGAACAAATCAAATCATGTAGCAATGTAAAAAAGATGTTTACATCTAATGCTATTTACCTTAGAAGTTAATGGGATTGCATTGTTTATGATAACAAGCTGATTACCATGAATTCACTCAAAAGGCATAAAAGTACTGTATGTGAATAGATACCTCTTCTAATTCAGTATTTCCTCATGGTTCCAGTCACTTACATTTAAAGAGGTGACACTGGCTTGCTACTGACTTTTACCAGGGTAAACTCAAATTCACTATATTAACAAAAGCTGTTAAATAAAATAATATTTTCTTTTAAAAAGCCATATAAATGAAATTTGAGGGTTTTTTTCATGTTTTAGGTTGAACAATTTTAATTACATTTTTAGTACATAAAAGTTGATATGGAAACTGTTCCACAAGTTGTTTGGAACATTCAGTTTTCCGATCTACGTAAATGTAGGGGAAAAAGTGAAACACACCCTTAAATAATTTGGCATTAGAGACAGATTACCTACATCCTTTAGCATTAAACAAAGACAATTTCCTCAACAGAGAAACCTCACGAAGTGATTACAATACTGCAGCTACAAAATTGCAGTCAGCATCTGCTAAATAACCTCTTCATTTTAATTATCTATAAATATTCAGACTTTGGGCAAATCAAATATACATATCTTTTTAACAGCTGTCAAAAGAACAGAGTAAGTTTTACACTGTCTCAAATTAAACATGCAATCAGCACACGTTAAGTTGCATATTTACAACAACACTGATATTATGAACTAGATATCAACTACATGTTAGATTGGAAGAAAACCAATTGGACAGAAGATACTAAAAAATCATGAGATCTGCTTCTCAGGCAGCAATGGAAGGGGCATTCTGACATGACAGTTTCTATTGCCTTTGGTGGTTTAATACCATGGAAAATGTATAACTTCTTTTTTAAAGGTTTTGTCACAAAAGACTTATCCTTTCATAGAATTGTACTATGGTGCTATCTCTAAAAACATTTTGGGACCTTTCAGAAAACTCCATTAATATTTCTTAACCTATCCTTAACCTATCACCTTTTTCTATAAACTTAAAAGACAAGATCTTTCAGTTTAACAGCCATCATTTCATATTCTCCAATGTAGCTGCAAAACATTAGTGAGATGGGAAAATGTGGGAAGTTTATCTGCAGATTTTAACACCTTGATATTCAAAGTCCTAGCAGTCCTCAGAGACACTAATATTTTCCTACTTTCTCCTAACACTTTTAAATGAGAACCCAATGCCTCAGCCCAGTAAATCTGTCCAAGCTCTGTCTAACACGCATTGTGTAAAACATTCTACATAACAGATGGGGACGACCCTTGTACAGTCATATTCCACAATCCCAGTCATATAAAATGGTCCCTTTACCATAACACAGAAGTGCTCCAGGTAGGGATGAAAGAACAAGAAAATCTCCATAAGAGAAATTCCTCCTCCTTAGGAGACTGGAGAAGAGTTTAGTGCAATGAATGTAATGGCTGAACTAATTTTGCTTCCATATTTACAGCAAACTTTCTGCAAGGGGCATCCCTGCTTGTAAAGAGAGAAACCAGTCCAAACCATTCAATCACATACTACAAAGACAGTATATATGCATACACTGTAGAAACAATTGCAGTTTATCTACAATGACATGATATGGGGGGACAATCATCTGATCTCATCTGTTTCAGGAACTGGAAACTCATTCTAAGAAAGAAGATTTAATTTTTGGCATTGTAACAGCAAGTAGTTGGAAGCACCGCAGAGACCCAAAAGTACACAAGTAAAGACCACGTTAAAGATTGTGCTCCATACAAGTTTTAACCCAGAAAATAAGAGAAAACATAACTGCAGAAGGCATTCTTTGGAGAATGCTTTCTTAGGAAGGCTGTACCTAAAATCCAGAGAATCAATGCAGCTGGAAATGGGAAATTCAGGGAAAGGTCCATGAAACAAAGTAAAGTCAAAAGAAAAAGGTTAAGACCTTCCTAATATTTTTAAATAGCTTGAGAGGTTCTGTGCAAGTATAGCAACAGGAAATATAATACAGTGTAAAAAGCAGGTAAAATGAAAAGAAGACAACAAAAGTGTTTAAAAGCTGAAAAACACTTAAAAAAATTCAAAAGCAAGTAAGAAACGTTGGGGGAAACACACAGTAAAGTTAAAAGAGAACACCCATAAATTAAAAAATTAATTTTGGATACAATAAAACCCCAAAATAGCTAGTGTAATACCAGGTCAAAAAGGCAAGGGACACAGTTTCAGAACAGGGAAATCATAGTTCCTGTCTATACAGAGGCCCTACTGAGAACATCATCTTAACAAAGCTAACTTCACACATGTGAAAAATCAAACAGATCATAAGTAGTAAGGAGAGGGCTATAAAGACCCTGGTACAATCATGCATCTATAATTCAAGGCCTCATTACTCAAAAGGTGGTGAGGAATCAAGAACAGTACAGACAGAGCAAGAAGGATTGAAAGTGGTCTTGAATATACTGCCATAAAAAACAGCAAAACAGTGAAAGGGTCAGCCTTCAAATCATTAGCGGCAGAACTACATAATACCACGCCATCACACGTGCTTCCCTCTTGGCACCACCATGTCCAATGCTTTGACTTACAGATGGACACTGGCAGAGGACAGTCAAGAATAATAACAACAGTTTCAAAACCTCCTACATGTGTAATCATCATAGCTCTTGACTGGTGTGAGTAGTAGGACAGAATTAGGGGAAAAAATTAGGATTCTCCATGAAGAATCGTTTAAGCCAATGATCAAGAAATTTCCCTTAGGAACAAATGCCTCCTCTACCCCACTGCTCAGGGCTTCCCCTGTTAGTTGCAGGATGAAGACCCAAAAAAGAAGGTAGCACAGTCCCTTCAGATTTTCCTCCATGGTCTCTCCCAAGCACAAGGATACTGATATTTTGCATCACTATTGCTGCTCTGTTAGAGATTGGGATGACCCAGACCTGAAATCTGAGAGCCAGGGATTGGGCTCCCTTACCCTCTACATGGAGTGGGATACAGCAAAGGACAGCCAGGGAACACAACAACATCCCGGCCCTGATTATTTTCAAAGCACTCCTCACAGTAGAACTGTGCATCAGCCTTACGCATGGTTTGGAATATAGGCATCCCTTAATCCTAAAACATTATTAACAGCATTTAGCATGCTTAAAACACATTTCATTTTGTCCTAACAATAATTTCAGTTTGTTCTGTATTCTAGGAACTTTCAAGTTCAGCAAGTTGCAGAACTTCCCACTGCACATTATGATCTGTACCAAGTAATAAGCTGTGTGTGTAAACACTTCTTTAAGGAAGCCAGTTAACCTAGTGCTGCATGTACAAAGAATCAGAAGATATGAACTGAAGGTTTGGTTGGCTTCAAATATTTTAAATAAAATTGTTATCTGGATCTAAACAATGCTGAGTGATGCTAGCACGGTAATTTAACTCACAAAAGAATCCAATAAGCTTTTGTGAATGCCACTGATAGAACAGTACATGATACTACAAGAACTATTAGGAAGCTACTTCTTGGAAATGAATGATAAGCACAATTCGCATACAAGCCCCGGTTTTTATAAGGTCATTAAATACATTTCATTTTCAACTTGCCACTACTTGCACCTCCCATAACAATTATTCTCAATGTATTTTCATCTGTTCCATAAAAAATGATTGCTTCTGCTTTACCTAATCCTCTACTTACATCAATCCTATTGTTCATTTCCTTCCCTTTCATCTTCTCCACATTAATTCCCTGCATCGCTTTTGATCTAGCTTTTGTTTCCTTTTTTCCCCTACAGATTCTTCCTGATGAAGAATTTACAGCCCTAATGTTCATCTGACGTGTAAGGTGATGTTTTATTGATTCACTACACTGTCTATCAGTTCTCTATAATGAACAGCATTTTACAAAACACAAGATGGGTTGCCTAAGCCTATAACTTGGATCTAAAAAATCAGTTTAACTCAACTTGAAAAATGCCCTATTTTATCAGTAAATATCCATATTTAATTATAATAGCAAAAGCATATGAAAGAAGCAGCCAGAGAAAACAAACATTTCCTCCTCACAGTCCAAAGAATTACTCTTTGCCATAGTGGCAAGCCAAGTAAATAGAATAATTGCAATTTTCACTGCTGCTAAATAAGAAATAGAAAACCTCTCCAGGAACTGTTCTGTATGGCTGTAATAAATGCCCACAGAAACAAGCTAACCTACATTATTCATTCCCCTACAGAAAGGATGGCCTTTTTAGAACTGGAAAGAAGTGGAGCAGCTGATTTTAGCTGATATAAAGCGTAAGTTATACTTTAAATGGATGCTATATTCAATTTTTAAGGGAAAAAATGGCATTTAGTTCAGATAATTCTTAATGTTGAACAAGTGTTTCACATTCATAAATCAACATCAATGCCCAAGTATATAAACCACTCAAAAATTATTTTACTTAGCACACTATACTTGCTGCAAGACCATATAACCTAAGCTAAGTTTTGTGTCTATTCACTTGTGTCAAAACCAGCCACTGGGTAAAATCTCTAAGCAGAGGCTCCCTTTCTTTCAGCCTCACAGCCCTGTGGCCACCTGCAACTACATTACTTCTCGGGCATTCGGTCTCTGGCCTTGTGAATCTGTATTCCTCACTGCACCAGTAAAGTTTCAACAAAAGAAGGGCTTTAATCACTCCTCACTACACAAAACTTGCAGATGGGAGAGTGGCTTGCAGCTCCCACACCAAATTTAACGCTACTAATGTTTGTTAGTCTAAAGGAGGCATGTACAGAAACAGCCAAGCCATCATTTGTCTGCAGCAATAGCTAGGAGAGAGACTCCAACACTTCAGCCCAGGCATGATACTGGAAATTCAGATACATTAAAGGTTAATCCTGGATTTTGATTAAGGTCCCTCAGGAATTAAACATCAACATACCATCTGCATACAACAGAGTAATATCAACAACTCCCATTGTTGGAACAAGTCAGTTTTTCTACAGATCTAGGCTGGTTCCTTGGTTTGCAAAGGGAATAATTTGTCAAACTTATCATCACACAGTCACCCAAGATTACACAGAATCACAGAATATGCTGAGTCAGAAGGGACCCACAAGGACCATTGAGTCCAACCCTTAGCCCTGCACAGGAACATCCCCAAGAGTCACACCATCTGCCTGAGAGGATCATCCAAATGCTTCTTGAACTCTGTCAGGCTTAGTGCTGTGACACTTCCCTGGGGAGCCTCTTCCAGTGCCCAACCACCCTCTGGGTGAAGAACCTCTTTCTAATATCCAACCTAAACCTCCCCTGACACAACTTCAGGCTGCTCCCTTGGGTCATGTCACTGGTCACCACAGAGAAGAGATCAGTGCCTGCCCCTCCTCTTACCCTCACAAGGAAATTGTAACTGCAATGAGGTCTCCCCTCCATCTCCTCCAGGCTCAACAGACCAAGTGACCTCACCTGCTCCCTCAGCTAATACAGCTTTCCCTCAAGGTCCTTCACCATCTTCATTGCCCTCCTTTGGACACTCTCTAGGAGCTGTATATCTTTCTTATATTGCAGTGCCCAAAACTGCACACAATATTCAAGGTGAGGCCACAACAGTGCAGAGCAGAGCGGGACAATCCCCTCCCTCGACCAGCTGGTGATGCTTTGCCTGATGCTGGCCCTCCTGACTCATATTTAACTTGCTATCAATTAGAACCCTCAGGTGCCGTTCCGTGGCACTGGTTTCCAACACCTCATTCCTCAGTCTGCATCCAGGGTTGCCCCATCCCAGGTGCAGATGAACTTCTGCATGGTTGGTGATTGCCCAGTCCTCTAATTTTTTGAGGTCTCTCTGCAGGGCCTCCCTGCCTTTGAGGGAGTCAACAGCTCCTCCCAGTTTCATCATCTGCAAACTTGCTTAGTATCGCTTCCAGTCTTGTGTCCCAGTCATTTATATGAAGATGTTGAAGAGCACAGGGCCTAAGACAGAGCCCTGTGGAACCCCACTAGTGACAGGTCACCAGTCTGATGTTACCACATTCACTATTACCTTCTGTGCTCAACCTGTGAGCCAACTGTCACCCACCAAATGATGTGTTTTTCCAGCTGTGGGCTGGACATTTTGTCCAGATGGGTCCTCTGAGGGACAGTATCGAGAATTTTACTGAAATCTAAAAAGATAGTATCAGCTGGCTTCCTTCCCTTGATCAGCTAGGTGGGTTACTTTGTCATAAAAGGAAATCAGGTTGGATAAGCAGGACTTTCCTCTCATGAAGCCGTGCTGGCTCTGACCAGTGACTGTGTTGTCTTAATTCCCAGAATAATCTTCTCCATAACTTTACCAGGCACTGTAAGACTGACAGGCCTTAGTTTCCAGGGTCCTCCTCCTTGTTCTTCAAGATCAGGACAACGTTCACTAGCTTCCAGTCAGCTGGGACCTCTCCAGATTCCCAAGACTGCTCAAAAATCATGGAGAGAAGTTTTACAATGACATCAGCAGCTCTTTGAGGATTTTGAGATGAATCCCATCAGGCCCCACAGATTTGTAGGGATCCAGCTGGAGCAGCAGATCCTACACAGTTTCAGGGTTGACTGGGAGTTGGTCATTCTCACCATCATGGTCCACCAAGCTGAGGGCACTTAGACCCCTTTGGCCTGTCATCCATGTTGAAGACAGAGGCAAGGAAAGTGTTAAACACCTCTGCCTTGTCTCTGTCCCTGTTTGTGAGGTGACCATCCTCAACCTGTAAAGGGCCAATGTTATTTTTACACTGTCTATTGCCATTAATGTATTTGAAACAATTCCTTTTACTGCCCCCCACATTTCTGGCAGCTTCAACTCCAGTTGAGCTTTGGTTGCATGAATTTTCTCCCTACAGTGGCAAGCAGCATCTCTGAATTCTTCCCACGTCACTTGATCTTACTTCCCCTGGGCATACACATTCCTTTTTTGCCTTATGTCCAAGAGAAGATCCCTGTTCAGCCAAGCTGGCCTTCTGCCTCACCTGCTTGACTTCTGACATCTGGGAAATGCCTGCTCCTGTGCCCTTAGGAGGTGATGTTTGCAGAGTGACCAGCACTGATGGACCCCAGCACCTGCAAAAACATTTTCCCAGGGAACCTTACTTACTAATTCCCTCAGCAGCCTGAAGTCTTCTCTCCTCATGTCCAGAGTTGAGGTTTTGCTGGTACTTTTCCTTCTGTTCAACAGAGATTTTAAACTTGATCACTTCGTGGTTACTGTGGCCAAAACAGCCAGCAAACTCCACTTCACTCAAAAGATCCACTCTGTTGACAAGCAGCAGATCAAGGAGAACATATTTCCAAGTCATCTCCCTTGGGACCTGTTCCCTGAAGTTGTCATCCAGCTCTTTTAAGAATCTTCTGGTCCAGGTTGTACCCGCTGGGTATGCTCCCAGTTAATTTCTGGGAATTTGAAGTCCCCAAGGACAAGGGGAGTTGATTTGGAAGTGCTCCCTAGTTCATCAAAGAATAATTCATTGGCATCATCGTCCTGTGTCTATAGCAGTCTATAGCAGACTCCCATGATGACATCTGCATTATTTGTTTACCCCTTGATTCTTACCCAGAGGCTCTCAACTGTGCCAGTGCCAACTGTGAGCTCCATATGTTCTAATCCTTCTATTACACACATTGACACCCCTTCGCCTCTTCTGCCCTGCCTATCCCTCCTTAAGAGCCCGTAATCGTCCAACACGGCATTCCAGTCACAGGTGTCATCCCACCAGGTTTCACTTATGCCAGTGATGTCACATCTCTGGGACTGGGCCAAAGCTTGGAGCTTGTTTGTTCCTCATGCTGCAGGCACTAATGTAGAAACATTTCAAGTGTAACGCTGTAGCAAATACCTTGTGAATCAGTTTGAGGAACCCCATTAGTCCTCATTTCTTCAAGTTCTGGCACACCATCCCATTGCTCATCACTGGTGAGCCTGGTTTTGTCCCTTTCCCCTTTTCAAGCTAGTTTAAAGCTCTATCGATGAGCCCCACTGGCTCCTGTGCTAGAACTGTGCTTCCCCTCTGAGACAGGTGCATCCCCCATCAGGTGTCAGTAGACCAAGTGTTGAGTAGATCATCCCATGGCCAAAAAACTCGAAATTTTTCTGATTACACCAACCTCAGAGCCACTCATTGCCCTGATGGATCTGCCTATTCTTATCAATATTATCCCTCGTTACTGAAAGGATAAAAGAAATTACTACCTATGCTCCTGATCCCTCTACCAATCATCCCAGGGCCCTGAAGTCTCTTTTGATTGCCCTTGGATTTTTCTTTGGTATTTCATCAATGCCAGTTTGAACAACCAGTAGTGAATAGTAATCAGAGTACATTATTAAGACTGGAGAGTTTTCCAGTAATGCCCTTTACCCAAGCCCCTGGGAGACAGGGATGAAGGCAATATTGGACAAGTTTAGAGAACTAAGCTCAACCATCCTCACCCTGCCCCAGCTACTGGCTAGGGACAGTCAAACACTCCTTCCTTAAGGAAAACTGAAAAATATTTCACTAAGGGGAAAATACCCAAAACACAGGTTTCAGGACTCCTCACCTTCTCTTACCTGCTAGGGTTATTTTCATGAAAACAGAGACTTTGCCCTTAGCCATACACATCACCTCTCCTAACCCAAAAATTAACCTCTCCCTACAACATGAACACTTCACGTCCTCCTGTACAAGACGATGACTTGGCAATGGCACCATTCGGTAAGATAAAACCGGCCACAACACAGTCGTTGTCTAACCTCTGGTCCAGAGTTTTGCAGGCCTAACCAAAAATCTTTGCAGAAGGACTGGAGAAGCAGAAGAAAGTAACTTTAATGGGTACATTGAAATAATGTCTGTTGTCTTTCCATTCAATAATGGTAGAGGAGAAAATATTAATCAGTAAGCTCAGGGATACTTAAGAAATAATAACTAGCAGTAAAAATTCTTCAGACAACTGAAGTTGACAAAAAAGCCTATTTTTTCTGCTCTTAAAATGACCCAGGAAACAAAACCTTTCTGTCTAGCTACCTACACCAATTTTCAAAGCAATCATATTTATTACTGCCAGCACTGAAATCTGACACACATAGACACCTTTGACAGTTCACAGGTGAAGTGTCTAGAAAAGGTCAAAATACCCAGAACAAACAACAAGACCAGCTGTCAACGCCCTAAATGCATAATGAAACTGAAATTTTATAACTACATAATGATGACACAATAAAGCAAAACAGGTACATTTCATGTATTTATCTTCTCAGCCATCTAAAAAAAATTTGGTGCATTCCTGAATAATAGTTCTAGGAAAACTGAATTCAGACAAGCTCATTCTGCGACAATAGACCCCATGAGCTGGAACATCCATCATTTGGGTTTACTGTTAACTTCTGTTCTCTGCAATGAATGATCTCTACTTTTTCCACAAAAATACCTTAAAATATGAGATTTTTTTTTTTAAGTTATGGAAGACTTCTATTTTGCATTATAACATTAGTTGACTACAAAATAATCAAAGCTTGTAAAGATATATATAAAATGTAATCACCTAGCTATACATTGATCTTCACTGTGGGGAGTTTCCTTCTTATAACCACAACAAAGGTGGTGTCTAATGACAGTAATGGCAAGTAGGACTGGGAAAAATTCATGTTCAGAATTAATGCAAAGAATCTCTCAAAATACCTGGAGCTTGGTGAACTTTCTGTCCAAGAAGATGTCAATTATTACATTTAGTTTACAGGTCTTTGTTTGTTAATAATTTTAATATTTGATCATTTTTGTAGTTTTGCACATCTCTTTACAGAAATCTACTATCTTCCTACACATGAAGTGGTGATTGTTCGGGTTGAATTAGCTTTGATGCCATTAGGAGTGAGGTCCTGGGCACTGATATTTTCTGACAGAAAGAATTCCAGCTACCTCACAATGGAAACTTTTCATACACTTTTCCTCTGAGCAGCCAGATAATGTAAAACAAAGGAGGGATCTCTCTTTTCAAATTCTGCAATTCTTTCAAGGTACCAAGCCATTACACTACTTGCTACTTAGAAAAGAGAAATCACAATATAGGTACATTAGTATTACATTTCATATCAAATATATGCCAATTTTTTCATCTTCACACATTTTGTTTCCAGACAAAAGACAGCAGAACTGTCCTATAAGTGATAAAAACTGAATATAATTTCAGTAAAGACACACATTCTGTATCTCTACTCTTGCTGAAGGCGTTAGTTCAGTTAATAAAGTTCAAAATTGCAAAATCCTCCTTACCATTATGTTATGTAGAAAGGAATCTTATGTCTTCAGAAGCTGGGAAATACTGAATAAAGCAGCTCAACTAGACAGAAAAGAGAGGTTTGAAGTACTTTATTCACCTAGTTAACCTAGTTGTGGATTAGGAGAATGTCAAGATGGAGTCATATCAATAGGAACCCTGGTTTAAGTGCTTTTACTTGATCTGTTGTTGGGACTTTGAGGTGCAAGGAAATGGGGACTACTTGGAATTAATCAGTCCTTTCATATGATTCAAAATAGTTATGATTCTACATCTATTTATTGATGCTTTTTCTCCCTTGCAGTGCATCCTTATTATAGCCCTAAAAATGAAATGTACATTTTATTCTGTTTGTTAATTGTAGGACCAGTGCAGCCAAACACAGTTGAATTGAGACTTAAATCAACAGGTGTCTACTGGGACACAAGCTATGCTAAATTAGTTTCACTTTAAGTTTAGACAATCACAAAATCATAGTAGCAGTTTTAGGAGAAAATATTTGAAGGTCTTACAAGTTGTTGCCAGAATTACAACAATTACAGGTATAATAAGAGACAGTGCCCCTACTGCCAAAGAGTTTATCTTTACTCCATTTCCCAGACTTATTAAAAATAAAATAGACTTCTTTTATTTTGACAGCCAAGACTAACTTTGACAGTTACATGAACACTTGCAAAGAAGGAATCTGCCAGTCCCCCATCCCCCTGAAAACAAAACACCTTCCGTCTTGTCAAGCTTCCAAAGGTTTAATATTTGCCTGAATGCAGCTACAACACTGTTCCAGTCCCCTTAATTCAGCTTCTCAGTGCAGAATCCATTTGTCAGCTTCTGGTGTGAATAGTTCATAATCAGAGACTTCTCTCCTTGAGAAGGTATCCTTTGTCTTTTCTTGAAATGACAACTGTGCCATTTACATAGATGCTGCTGCTGTGTTGCTGATCATGTTAAGAGCACACTTTTCCACAGAAGTGGTTTCTGAGACTTGATAATGACAGTGTGGTATCCTTCAACCCAAATCAGATAAAGCTGCCTTTCTGACCCAGCTTGAACCATGATCTCTTCATAGGGTTGCCAGCATCCCTAACATAAAAAGCTGGCAGTTCTTGTTACACACTGATTATGGTTTCAGCCCTAGATGATGAAAAGAATCTCCAATAAACTCACTACTAAGAGAGCTGGAAGAGAAAAAGGAATTTCCAACTTTCACTTACTCTGACAGAACCTATTTCTTCCTGCTACCTGAACTCAAGCCAGACCAGAGTAGGGGGTGTCGCATGCAACACGCTCTTCACACTCAACAGGATCTTTGCTTTTATACACATACAGATGTGTGGATGCTGACATTAGGCAAACAGACACCAGCCACCAGACAAGCTCCTTCAGTGATGAGGACAGATCTCATCTTTGGCACAGAGACAGCAAAGTACAACCCCTACAAGGAATTTAAAATGTTATAATTGACTTTTCCATGGTCACTCAGGAATCTAGGGAGAAATAAAAAAGATGGTAACTCAGGTGTGCTTTAACTAAAGAAATCATTTTATATACTTTTCCACAATGAATTGTACAGCTTCTACAACACCTTGCATGTTGAAGTACTTTCAGGGAAAAAAAAAAACACACGTTTATTTCTGTGGAGAAAAACCTTGGTCAGGCTTTTCCTGCAAGACAAACACACTTCTGATCCATGAAGTTACCAGTGCCAGACAATCAGCAGTTCCTCAGTGAGAAGAGACCCTTTAGTGTCATTTGAATGCTTTTACCAATCAGCAAGTAATGACCAATTAAAAGAACATTTAAATACTTTCTCATGCAATTAAAACCACTGATCACCTATTTCCAGTAAAATGGATAACAAAATTATCAAGTTGCATGTACCATGAAAATTCAGTAACAGCACAAGAATTTTAGCGCTTTCCATGATCCCAATAAGCCATTTCATTGTGTTAGTTCTGATACCTAAACTGTCAATAGCCCACATCTGTATAAACCAGTTAAATGAATGTATTTTTATTTCTTTTAAGTCAAACGAATATTTAAAGTCTTCACCGGGAGAGGATAACATTCTAATACATCTTATTGGTATTAAGGGAGTCAAAGTATAACAGGCAGTGTGGAAAAAATATCAAGATACCTGTTGAGGAAGATGACAAATAGCATTAAAGGCTGGCAAACTCAGCTGGAGATAAAGAGTACCTTACAGGTGAAAGGCTCAGACATCTCTTTTCTTCCCAATGTTAATTAATCTTCTACGTGCTTTGCACAGATTGGGTTTTAATGCCATTACTTAACAAGAAAAAAATTTAACACAGTAACATATACTCTGAGATTATCTGAAGTCATGAAGCTGTATCTAAATCTTATTGTTCCAAAAGTTACTTGTGCTTTTTCATTTACTCTTTAGACATTTCTTGGGGATAAGACAAAATTGCAAAATTTGTATTAAGCTTTTTTTCAGTACTGGCACCAATGACAGGAACCACTGATAACGATTCAGAGATAAACCACTATGTTCCAGTGCAGATACAATACAGGCTAGTGTTGTATTAAAAAGAAGAGAGAAAAAAGAAAAACAAAACAAAACAACTGATGATAGTTTAATTGAAAAAAACCAGCCAAACTATATCATGTGGCACAAAACAATTCTTGCTTTAATATTTTTAAAAGATAATTAAGTTTAAATGAAAGAGAAAATACAACATTATCAGATTTTGAAGAACTAATACAACATGTCAGCCCATGTTGTTTTTAATTCTGATGTAGAGAAGATGAATAATACTTTAAAATTCTAATTTTAAGTACTGAAATATGCTGGTAATTAGTAAGGCATACAACAGAGATGAAATATAACCTCAAAGACCAAATGAGAATTTGTACTCTGAAGTCATTTCATCTGTTAATCACTCCAGCTAACTCTACCAGAAGTAAACTTGCTAAAATTATAAACTAATGGAGACCATTAAAAAATTCCAGCTAGAGAATAAAAAAATAAAAAAACCCCAGCACATATCCACAGAAAGAGTCAGGCAGATTTAGGAAAGCAGATTAATACTCCCAAATGACTGAAAAATGCCAGAGTTGCATGCAACATTGAACATACTTTCTACTGCCATTTTCAAAGCCATTTCCCACCTCTTCTGGAAAGCACTACTAATGTTGAACTTTCCGGGACACACCCATAGCTATTGAACCCACTTCTGCTGGGAATCTGAATTGTTCAACAGATTTAGAGGATCCCACTCTGTAATACCCCTAAAAGCATTCATTCTTTTGGCCACCTAGCACTTGAGTTGTTTCAAGCACATTTTTACAAAGCAAAGCCACATCTCGTGAGTTGGGATTTATGACATAAACTAAAATAAAACAAGAAATGAATATTCGTACTTCACATGGTCAGCCAGAGCAACTCTAAATCACCAGTGGTTCACTCTGGATTGCAGATGTAGCCCACATGATGGGTCAACGTGACTTGATCTCACCATAGACTTTGGCTGCATAGACTGACAAATTCATTGTGACTGACAGTGACCACTCCCTTGGCCCTTTCCCCTCTACTTCCATTAACTCACCTATTTCGGGTGAGTTTTCCTTTGCAAAGGACAGGAAAAATCCATTAGCTGTGTAAGGGAGGGGATCTATTTCTCTTTTTTATCTTAGGAGTTGCTGCTGTCTTTTTCAGAGGCATCCTATTCTGGCTGGTTTTGTTCTTGGTCTGTTCAACTGTTGAACAAAGGAGGCCCACACTTCCAGTTTCCCAAAATCTGGATATACTATCTCTCACTATACTTCTCTTCATTTATTGCTCTTTATCTTTAAACAATAAAATCAGTCTTCATTCTTGCTTATTGCATATTAAATGTTCAAGGCCAGGTTGGATGGGGCTTTGAGCAACCTGATCTAGTGGAAGGTGACCTTGCCCATGGTGGGCGTGGGTTTATATCTGTGTGCGGAACTAGATCTTTAAAGGCACTTTCCAACCTATACCATTTTGTGTTTCTATTATGTTGACTGGTGATCAATGTAGTTTCCCCTTGACCATTTAGATGATAAAACTAATTCAAAAGACCCCTGAGTTACACAAAATTATGTTTGTTATAAATTAACAGTGTGCAAAGCTCACCATCATCAAAATAAAGACGCCAGTTTAACCATACACCCTTTTCATTAAATTATTTCCCTCCTCCCCTATCAGCTAGAAGAAAATATTAAATTAAAACAAGATAAACTGTGCATGCAAACTAGTCTGTTACCATCAAACAGCTGGGCTGCTCCAACACTGACAAAGGGGTCACGGTGTGAAAATACACAGCAATTACAGCAATAAAGGAAACAGCTGATAGAGGTTAGGTGGTGGAAACAAGAGGGCAGTCACAACAGAAAGACAAGGTTGGAATGAAGACAGGAGCATGGGAGGAGCAGAGGAAGAGCCTGCCAAAGGCATGGGTCTGGGACACAGAGCTACAGCATGAGGGGGAAGGGAAGAGCCTTAGTGCCAAAACTGTCTAACTCCTCCCATCATCACACTGCATTTTCAGTTTCTTACAACTCAGATGGACTCTATTTAGGCTCTACAGTCATTCAGAAATGACTTCACAGAAATATGCAGCCATTTCTAACATAGAGCCAGAATACGTTTATGGCCACATTACTGAATTTTATTGACTTTTCTATGAAAGGCTGAAATATCTCCTTTATGATTTGGAACAGAGGTTTGAAAATCTGCCTGGGAAGTAAAACTGTAGAAATGCACCTCTACCGTTCTCTTAAAAGCTGCATAAAACTTTGGATGAGTTCTTTGCATTTCAAAAAGCAAATCCTATCTATATCTGCAGATCACTACACTTCACGACTACGGTTCTAAAAGACTCTTCCTTCTACTCAGCATATACCAGCCAGGGGTGAACACAGCTTCCCCTGAAATTGTGGGTTTGGATTGCAGAACACCAGGTAAACCTAGTAAGATTGTCACCTCCGATATTTCAATGCTTACACCTGCTAGGGCTCAGCACTAAAAGAAGAAGTGGCATAAACAACCCACAAGCAACAAGGGCACCAAGGGCACTGTGACTGGAAAAAGAAGACTGGGACAAAGATTGGAAGTGTCAGGGTGCAGAAAAGATGAAGAGGAAAATTTGGAGCAAGAAGGTGGGGAGGACTCACTGAGCAAGAAGACTGAAAATGGAGAAAGGAAACTGAAGTAGTAACAGAAACATATGAAACAACTCAGAGAATGAAAGAGATGGAAGCATGCACTGATTGTGCAAGCAACAAGGGGCTAAAAGTACAGGATGAAGGTAAAGTGAGATCTTAGAAGAGCTAACTAGCCAAATTGTAAAGTAGAAGAAATGGCACAAGCAAAACCAACACTGAGGCCCTGGGAAAGGAAAATGGAAATGAGGACCAAAACATGGATGAAAGCCTGGGGGACTGTGGAGCGGGGCACAGCTACATAGGAGAAGGTACTGTAGAAAAGAACCAAGGTTGGTTCCTAAGTGATGTGGAAGTCCAAAGGGGAGACTCAGACAGGCTAGACAGTAAGCATGGACCAGGCAAGATGTCTGTGGAGTGGAAACTAGGACTAGCCAGAAGAATTAAATCAGAACAAAGCCAAACTCAGAAGAGGTAGGACCTGAAAAATGGCACATCAGTAACAGTGAGCAAAAAGAAGCAAAGAGGCAGAAAGCACAGCTTTTGAATGCCTGGCCACCTTTTAAGAACGGAAACTTCAAGGTAGTGGCTGGACATCACTTACTGATGGGAAGTAGAGAATAAAATCTTTGGTTTTTCCTTTGCTTGCAGGTGCACAACCTTTTGTGTTTGCTTTAGTAAACTGACTTATCTCAACCTACAAGTTGCTTTCCATCTTATTCTCCCTCCTCTGTCCAGCTGAGAAGGGGGAGTGATAAGGTAGCTTGGTGGATACCTGGCATCCAGCCAAGGTCAGCCCACTGCACTGCTGCATACAACATTACCTGAAATAATTCTAGAATTATGGAGCTATAGGTCTATTTTGGTTTCCAGTTGATTTCAATTTATTGTACGTCCTTGAGATCTATAGATTTTTCTCTGAAACATGAAATATACCATTGGCAATACATTATGACTACTTAAGTCATATTCCTTTTTTATTCTCTATAAGCCACAGACAGTGATGCAATTTATTATTAATAATTTAAACTAATTTCCCTCCTCCTGCATCTAGGATAGCCTCGTTCTCTTCTTAACCCTTTCGGTAACATTACTTTTAGCCTGATCTTGAAAGGAAAAAAGAAGTTAACAAAATGTACTATTTGCAAGTCCTTCCTCTAAATCCACACCACATATGCAACTTCTGAACCCACTAACTGGTCAGTATTAACCAAACATATTAAAATCCCTTTAAGTTTTATGAAAATGAAAAGCTGCACAGAGAACAAAATGAGTGTTCCCATTCAGCTCTTGGACAGACAAGGACAATTTGGTTGTCAGCCAGCAGCTGGACTGGTCAACCTGTGAGTAAATACATGGCAGACCCAGTCCTGCTTTCTGGCAGGACAAATAGGGAATGTGACGCCACCATGGACAAAGAGACGATTTTAAAAAAAGAGTGTGACGGTGAGAGGTAATTGGAGGATATGACTGGGTAAGACTAGGGGCAGGAAGAAGTACTGCACTAGGAGTTTCCTAGCAGACACAAAAGTGTGTTGGAGGTACTGATGTGGACAAGTAATGAGGACCCAAGAGACAATCCTGCAGACCAGCCAGTTCCACTAATGTGAGACTGCTTATGGTATGGCCCACCATATCACACTCTTATCAACATGTCCTAAGTGCCACCATCTGAGGCAGTTGGGCTGGCCTGCCCTTCCTTCCACAGGGAAGAAAAGAGGCGACTGGCAATTGTCAGAGGCAAAACCAACTCAGCTACATTGCTGGAGAGCAGAGAAGTAAAGGCAACACCACGAGCCTGTCCCTGCAAACTCCCCTTAGTCTAAGTGACATCTTGGCTGCAAAGCAGCTAGTGGGGGATAGACACAGGCAGAGCATCTTGCCTTCCTTCCACTCATTTTCCATAAACATCAATCATAACTGTATCCAAGTATCATACCCTGGATATTTCAGTGATTAATCTGACACTTACCACTACAGCTTTAATGATATCCTTTATTGTAGAGGTGTCACAACAGGGCACAATGCACTGTTATGTGGAGTTGCATGAGCCACCTCTAAGCAAGTTATTACAATTAGGAGCAGTACAGCTGCATTAACACAGCACTGCCCAAACTAGGTTAGTTAGCATAGGTTCCTTTGTGCTGTACTAAACTGTGCCATGTAAATGTATCCCAAAGGGGGAACAGCACAATGTCTGTTGAGTGACTACTGTATATAAATAACAAATAGGACTGCTATCCATTGATGGGCCTAATCATTTGTATTTCTAAACTTAATTTTCATCCTCCCACAACCCAGGTTCCCTGGTTTTATCAGAACATCCTGCTTGCATTCAAATCTTTGTTACAATGAGCTTAATAGCCAGACATACAGCTGTACCACTAGTCTCGTATAGCAAGATCTATTCCACAGATCTCTGACTTCTACCAATAGCCAACACTGATACTGAATGAACTCTCATGAACAAAGCTATGTTTTCTTAATAATAACAGTTGTATAAACATAAGGTCTTCTCAGTTAAAGGGAAACTAACATCAAAAAGCAGTAAAACATGGAACCCTAAACCCTTCTTTCTTTGAAGAAACACCTTTGAAGCGAGGTGTTTCTAGTTATGGGTGAATGAAATGAGAATTCAGCTGCAACAAACGGACATCCAGTCTGTATGAAAGACTAATTAGATCCATCTGAGAAGCTGTGTCTAAAACTGCTTCATATATTTCAAAGGAAAGCTCTTCTAGTCTATCTTTTGAGAAGACTACATCAAAACATTTAGTCACAGCTGACGCACATCTATCCACTACAGCAGCATTATTTTTCATAAGCCATAAAAAAAGCTACATTTAAGTAATGTTAACAGTCTGGCTTACTTAAAAATTAAAGTAAATGGAGGGAAAAAAGTGGCAAAGAAATTTAGAGCTAAGAAAGCAATTCAAAGCAGCAACGACCTTATAGTTCCCCCTGATGTCAAAGCATCATGAGATCCCAAAGTAGAGTCTTATACTGAATATTAAATGTGCTGAGATTTGCTTAGAGAACAGAATTAAAGATGAAGCACCATCCAGGAGCGGCAGAGTTAACTACAGTTTTTGAGGTAATAAGCCAGGCTCTTATCTTAGCATTCTTTTAAATGTAACTATTGCTACTGCCAAACAATGGTTTTGGCTCCTCCAAAGGAGGAGCTCACATTTTTTAATCTATTCATTATACAAAATTTGGAGAAAGGGGTTGGGAACCTGGAAGGGCTTTTAGAGGTAGGAAGGAGTTGGTTGGGTTTTTATTTTTTTTGTTAGATGCAAAACCAATGGTAAAGAGAAGCATATAAGTGATGTTCACGTAAGCACTGTTTTTAGAAACTAAAAAATCATTATATGAGTACTGTGGTGCAGCTTCTCAATTGTGGCACACACATGAACTGAAGCGACAGCTGTGCCTCAAGGAGTTTTCGGTCTTACACCAGAAGACCACAGGAGGACTGGAAGGATGGCAGGAAACATTTAATGCTGTTATACCAGAAACAAGACTTTTTGAAGAAAGAAAATTGTATGTTATTAATCTGTATTGTTAGAGATTTAATTTATATTTCTGTTCACTGGAAATCCTGGAACTTGGATCATGACCCATGGCAGAACATAGTCTCCATTTTCATAACACAGGAATTCATCCTATGAAGCCACGTGTGGGGGTAAAACTTTTCATGAGGTAATTTAGAATTAGTCATTGTAAAAACCTATCCCCTTCTCTGCCTTCTAACTTTCTATCTTTTAAAACAATGAAGTCTGATTCTTACACAAAGAAAATAAACATCCAAACTGACCACGCCCACTTTTAAAATATTTTGCATTTTAGCAATTCAGACCTTTCATTTCATTTTCTTTTTAAAAATTTCTTGTAGGCTACATACTAGTGCCAGACCATATGTTTCTGTGAATTTTGTAGCAGAACAACAAATCTCCAAAAACTACTATGACCAAGCTATTCGCTGCCCTGACATAGAGGGGAGAGCATATTTAAAGCTACAAAATGAATGCATTACTTTTCATGTAATTTTTAATTCCCAACCTTGAAGGTATTTTTTCTATATGCTTATGGAGTACTGTGTAAATAAATTAATTTGAGACACAGAAACCCACACCGACAATCTCTCTTTACAAATCAAATATGTACCATCATATACTTATTGCTAAACCTGAACAATCCAGGTATACTCTGCCTCTCTTTGCTTAGTGCACAAGCACACCTAATACAAGTACAAACAAATAATATCTATTTATCTAAGTATTTTTACTTCTATCTTATCTAACATCTCCCAGTATCTAAATTCTCTGAGACACTCAATGCAGCACAGTGGAAATTCATACCAGAAACACTGAGTTCACAACAAGATACTGAGGCCAAGGCCACTTTGATTTAAAAAACACAATGTCAGCAGTCACAGAAACGTAGCAATTAAAGCTCTTGCCCACACAGTCAAAACTGAGGGATCTCTCCTCAGACTGAAGGATTCAAGTACACAGTGCTTGCCTCCCAGGAGAAACCGTCCCCACCCCATCAGGATAGGACGGGTCACCCTCCACCCTTCCAGGAAATCTGTCACTACAGAAAAAGGAATGCAGGACCTGTAAAGCCACAGAGTCCATCAACAAGCAGGAGCACTACTATGGCCAGTGACAATGGTAATGCTTTGCAAGGGTGGAAATGCTGGGTTATGGTCTCAGCACAGAGGCAGATTATCCATACCGCATTAAAGTGACATTCTACAAAACACGCAAGTCTTACGAACAGAAAAGGCTCCAGATTCAAACCCGAATTAGAAGAGTCAAAGTAAGTACACAACCTCTAGAACAGCAGTTTCTACACGTGTACAATCTATAGAACTCTGCACATGTACTGCAATGAAGAGTTTGTGTGCTACTCTGCAAGCAAAATGTAAACCCCATGGAAAAAGGCAGGAAAAGTCTTCTGCTTACAGCTGTAAGGATTATCTAGCTGAGCTGTAAGGATTATCTAACTGATCCGCCCCCTGCCCTAGTGGCTTTACACATACACTTTCTCTTCATTCAAACTAATACTTGGACATGGGAATAACAAATATATTTTAATTCAAACATATAACATACGTAACTACATATATATATTTACAACTAGTCTAACCAGAAAATCTGCATTTACTGCTTCTGGAGATATATGTTAATTTGTATCTCAACTGGCTGCCCCTCTTATTGTTTTAATTCCTACAGGTATTTGCTTTTCATTCCTATTAAGCCAGCACTCATATTTCTTTCATATGACCAATTAGTTATTATGTGCCTAAAGCATACCAAAAATGTAAAATACTAGTAAAATACTGGTATTTTATTGATTCTTTTAAAAAGGTTATTAATTTTATAGGGATTGGGCTGGGCAATGTTATTCTTCTATATAGACTACTATAAGACAGAACTTAATACACACTTAATGACTATCCTGCTCCACTCACATTTGTGTTTAAGGAATTAAATGTGGTCTAAGTTTGCTTACAGCAACTTCCTATATCATTGCTCTGATTTTACATTATACTGCTCCTTGTTACACGTGATGTTTCGCATACTTCAGTTTGATTTTTGGGTGGTATTTCTTCCTAAGCATTTTTTTCCTCCCCCCCAGAAGAGAATGTACAAAACAATAAAAATATTTCCTGAAGTAATTTCGAAATCCACTTACCCCTCAATCATGAAATTTATAGCAAATGAATAAAAGCAAAGCTCTCCTAATTAAATGCTTATTATATTTTAATTTGAAGTCAAAGCTTAACCATAACTAGGTATACATGAATTCATTAACTAAATTAAACCATTCAAACTACTTACCTACTCTATACTGATCATACAGGATGTATTCAAAAAACGATGACAGTAATTAATGCCTTAGATTTTATTTTATGCTCTCATTTTGTACTATATATTTTCCCTTGGAAATATTAAGAGGTACACAGGTCAATTTTCCACCTACATAGGTATCTAATAAATTATTTATTTCTCAAGAAAAAGACAGGGGGAAAACATTGGGTTTTTCCTAATCATTATTAAAACATTTATTAATCAAATTTCTCACTGGACTGAACAAGGTTCACAAATTTTTCATAGAAATTTCATGTCTGTACTACACTTATCTGTTCTTAACTTTGGATTTAGGATGTGATCTGAGGTTTTGTGAAACTGGTAGCCCATTCTAGTAGCAATCTGAATAAAGGAATTTAGCTTTCTCTACTCCTCTTATTCAGCATTTGACCTATACAGGTCCCTCTGGAAATATATCAAATTTCCATGTGCTCAAAGTAACTTCTGAACTATTTCACCTTATGCTTTTTCTTTCCCCCCCCCTCAAAAATAAACAACTTCAATGATAAGAAGCTACTTTATAACTGAAAACATCTGGAAATTCTTTGTCAACTAAACAGATGAGAAGATGAGGCTAAGTGGTCTGGGAAGGTATGCATCCACTACTGAGATGAAGAACCCTAACAGAAAGGATCGTTTTCAAGCATGAAAAAGCACAGTAACAACGACTACTTGCAGAGAAATCATGCAAATCAGCAACAAAGAATTCTCAAGACAGGATTGTCATACCATAGCAAATAATCAGAAAATGGATGATTGTAGCAAAAATGTTTTCAAGAACTGTATTTATTGCACAGAATGCAGCTACAAATTCCTCACTGAACAAAAACAGGTTGCAAAGAGGGTTGGAACCAGATGATCTTTAAGGTCCCTTCCAACTCAAACCATTCTATGAATAAGCAACAATGTCACCATCACATGGAACCAGACCATCCTTGGTGACTGACATGTCTTTGAAGGGTCAATTTAATATGCTCCAGGGAAACCACACATCTACCAGGTTTGCTCAATATTTGTAGGTTCCCACTTGCTTTTGTCTCTCCCACACTTCAGTACTCTGCAGAACATTCAGGCTTGGTAAAGAAAAACAGACTCCAACCTTCATCAGCAAAACTCAATCAAGTCTTCGTATTAATGAACTCACAAAATAGACACATTTGATAGTCACACGGGCAACTGAAAATGGCAAGATGGAAAAGACTCCTGTTTGTAACTGACCTAAAGATTCCACAGTTTGGTGGTGGGATGCTTCTGGACTGCATATTGCTGTTTTGCATTAGTCTCTTGTAAAGGAGAGTAGTCTTCCTTCAAATTCTATTTCAGCAGTAATCTTGATACTAAAATCTTTAATTCATATCATGAGAGGAAAAATTTTAAGCACATGAAGAACACAAACCAAAGCCCAGAATCTGACCTCCAAAGAGCTCCAAAGAGCAAGTATGACAAACAGTTAGCTTAAAGGCTCTTCTAGCAATTAAAATATAGAAGAAAAAAGAATTACATTCACATTAATTTAGTTGGCACATTCTTTGTACGCAAGCAAGCAGGTCTCATGAAAGTTGCTAAACTTTAATTCTCAAGTCAGGTCATTAGACTCTTCTAATTGCAAAAGCATGTGTTATGTTGACAGGGTATCCCCAAAAACAACTGTCAAACTGAAAATTCTAGTACAGAAATTTCATACAAATTTAAGTACTAGCCTATATGTTGCTGGCTTCAGAATAAAAACAGAGCTACTTCTATTTTAAAAGAAAAAATATCAAATTAGGATTCACAGAAGTTTTTAACCTCTTCTGGAATCTCAAAAATTAATATTTTTGTCTGCACTGCTTCAGGAAAATAGCATTGCTCACTCCTGACCACTTGTTTTTTATATCCTTCAGTTTGGGAAAGCAAGCCTGCTCAAGTGGCCTAAAGCCAGCCCCCATCAAGGACTTGTTAAAAATAAAATGGTTAAAAACAGATGGTTACAAAATTCAAAATTCTGAAAAATAAAGAGCAGCAAAGAGCAGTTAACACTGCACAATTCATTAACAATCTCATGATAAAAGTAGAAAACCACAGATGATCCACAGACCGAAATGCTGACGAATGATCCGCTCGAAACAGCGGGAATCATGGAGAGGCCTGCTGCTCACACCCCCTGCACAGAGCGCCAAGCACTGCACACTGTGAGGTGGTGAGGTTTCAACTGGCAAGAGTAGAAGAGTTACAGAAAAAAAGAAAAGAGTCACTGTTGGAAGAGTCCCTGTGGTAAACAAAGTAAATCAGGATGTGAATGCTGCTGCCGCAAAGCACAGTTTGCAGCAGGAGTAAACTTCTGAAGGGGAATGTGAAGGTGGCCCTCCTACTGGGCTATCTAACTGCACCACATATTCAGCTATCTTTGTCTCAAGCCACAAGGGGACACAACTCACAAAGGCAGGAGCCCGCATCACACCAACTTAATAGCAAAAAGTAAACGCAGAAGTTCAAAAAGTGAGGCTTGTGTTTCTGACAGCAAAGTTAATAAAGCAAGCTTTGAATTTCCCCCTTTTTTTTCCTGATGGTGTCTTATACCACCTGATCAGAAACAAGATTTCTCATTCCTAGTCTTGACTTTTCCTTCTTTGAAGTTTTAAGGCAGTTGTTTTTCCTTTGTAAAGCTTTGAATAATAATTCAGATTTTTGACAGTGCTGTATTTACTATACACTCTTGTCTGCAGCACAATCACAGGAGAACACAAGCAAAAATAAAATTATTAAAAAAGAATAACATGTCCTCTGCTATTTATCCTGTAACAATGAAAATAAGTGTAACTCTAAACAACCCTGGTATTCAAAAACAGTTGTATGCTTTTTACAAACCCAAGCTTTGGAGCAAATTTTAATACACTATACCTAGAGGTTTAAGTGAGACAGACTTCTGGTTATTGTGCAATCCACCTACTGTGATTTATTTCACCATCTAAAGAATTTTCTAGATGCAAATAAACAAGGAATTATCTCTCCCCAAGTCTACAGGTTCGGTAAGGGTAGAATTAAAATGTAAAAGTTGCTGCTGCAAATCCCTCTGGCCCAGGCTTCGGGTATGCAGTCTTCCCACCCGGCACCCCTACTTTCTCCCTAATGCTTAGGCACCCCTTCATCTGTGACAGGGGTGCTCAGCTCCTCACGGGTGCTCCTGCCTCCTGGCCTAGCAGTAGATGGTAACAGCAGTAACATCCTGCAAGGACACAAGAAGGTACTTTCACATTTGTTATTGTTTGAATAATAAACCAAAGGATCAGAAATCAGACTCCATATATGGCTTGTTAAACTGGGTTTATACCAGCTGTAATTCTCATACTGCTCCAAGACATCACAAATATTTAGCAGTTCCACATAAACTGAGAGACAGGTTTGGACTGTGGTATAGGTCAGAACTATTTTCTCTATGTTAAAATGATAAGCCAGCAGTAATAGCATTACATATTCAGCATCCCTTCTCAGAGTTCACACCTCCTGAGAAACTCCGTGCAGTTTACAACTCTAAGAAGTGGAACATAGGAATAACTCATATGCAAGCTTGTGTGTTCAGTTACCTGCACAATCCACAGAGTCAAAAGCACAAAAAGATGCTTAGGCCTCCTCTGTCTGTAAACTTTCCTCAGTCCAATTTAAAGATCTATCTCTTGAATTATGTAAGCAAGTTTAAGCAAGAGCCTAGGTAACTAAATGCAACTCAAATCTCTCAAAAAACACGTGTGCACATATGCACACAGATGCATGCTTGTGTAATTAGCTGTGCTAAACAAAGCTCCTAGTTTGGGGAGGGCCAGCTATGGGGATTAGATTTCTGAGCTCACAGTAGCAAGGGCCTGTGCAACACTCACAGTGCCCAGCAGCCACCCTGTATCACCCTCACAGGAGGCGGCAGCTCCGAACTGACTGCTGTTAGACAGCAATGCTGCATCAAAAAGGTGGAAAGGCCGAGGGCAATGACTGCTCCTGGAAGGGCACAAACCAGTGCCAATCCAACTCTAAACTGGTCTGACATCTGGCACAGGTGTTTTGTTTTTTGAACGGGTTGTATCCAAGTTCACAGGATGCCTGTTAGGAGCATTATATAAACTCAATTCAGGAAAAAGCTGACATTGCAGACATGGCCTTTGCTTCTGAAGCAACATTCCACAAGTAGGGCAAGCGTCACTGCCATGGAACAACACTGTATATCAGGCACTGAGTAAACAGTTGCTCAAGACCTCCTAGAATTCTTTCCAAAAGAAAAGTCTCACATTCATCATGAGTATATGTAAAATGTAGCATGATGGAAGTACAGGTAGTATGAAAAAGGATATTAGTTAGGCATCTTCTTGCCCCAGTTAGGCCAACAAAACAATTTTTTAAAAAAGCTAAGTTATCATGATCTCAACTTACATAAGCAAAAATAACCGCCTAAAAAGGTGACCAGTTTCAACTGAAAATTATGTCTTCTACATTTAAATCTCAGTAGAGCAAAGCAAAAGTGAATCACCGAGACAATACTGTTTTCATTACACGAAATAAATATTTAAATACCTTTTTTCAAAGAAATCTCATTATTCTGAATGCAACATAGGTGTGAACATTGTGACTATAAAATATGTCATGGAGCAGATGTTGCAGAAAAGTTTCTCCACTGAACACATGCAAAAAAAGTAAAGAGCTATCAGAGGTAAACTAGAAGACTTCTGGGATTCCTCACAGTCCTAGATTTCCAATGACTAAGAAAAATTGACTTCTTTAGGCCCTTTTGAAACCTTTTGCCCAAAAATCAAATACAAGAGTCAACTGCCTATTTAAAAAAAATAAATCTCATTTTGGTTGTGGATTTACCATTATCAGACATAAAAAGTAGTTCTCTATAAATTTACCTTCCCAATACTTCAACCAGCTTGTGCCTTGGCTTTATTCTGCTGAACAGCTGAACTACTGAACATTGCATTAATACTCTTCTACTGGGCATTTCACTATGACCACATACAGTTCTACTACTGAGGTATTGAATAATGCCATTCCAGTACAATTACTTATTCAAATTGCTTGGTTCTTTGATTTGCTTTTTTTAAACCACTAGCTTATGGTAATGCAATTTTTGATGACATTGCATTTATTTTCTTGCTCTCATATATCCACAGTGGAGCATAAGATGTTACTTCTAAACAAGACACTGAACAGGGTCATTATTTAGAAAACTAATTTAATAAACAAGCAGATACAAAAGTGTTCCACAGGCATGAACAGAGAAAAAACTTATTACACTAGCACTATTTAACTAACAGTTTTGTTTTGTAATTCACAGCAATGCCTACTAACATCTGTGTCTGGTCACCAAAGAGACAGAGAATTTTAGCAGCTGTCAAGGGTAATATACGTTGACTCACTGCATTGAATTTCTTAGAAAATGAGCAGAACTTACAGAAAATGATGAGCCATCCTTTGAAACTGCAACTGGGTAAATTCCATCTCCTAGACGCACAGAGAGCTCCCAGCTCCTTCTCTTTGATTTAGCAATAGGAATTCTAAAAAAGAAATAGGCAGAAGAGTAATTTTTAACAGAGATTTCATGCTTCTCCCATTTTAACCAGAAGCACTTGCCTCACAGGATGGTCAAGAAGGATATAAAATACCATTAATCTATAGACACAGTTGGAGAGCATACTTGAAAAAAATATACTAAATACATTTCTTCTGTCAAACAGCATATAAGGAGAAATTACACTCTTACTTTCTTTCTAGATTTGCCTTGACACACTGGGTATGCTGATAAAGTTATAGGAGGCCCTTTAAAACAGCCAGCATTTGCTGCAGAATTAGCTCAAACAGGATGAAAAACAGATGAGAAAGTGGGTTGGCAGGAGAATAGCAACAGTGATAGATGGAGCAGTCTTCTTAAGGGTAAAATGTAATCACTATTTCTTTCCTCTAATTCTCAGTAAACCTTAATTAAAAGCCAATTACAGACAAAAGATTTAGCCAAACAAGTAATAAAGTAATTTAATACTTAATATACATTTTAAAGTATCTCATCCACAGAACCCTTCAAGCATACTGAAAAAATAATGATGTATCATCACAGACCACATGCAGGATAATACCTATTCCCACAGCATTCTGTGGCTGTACCAGTTATCAACTAATACAAGAAACCTGAATCTTTTCAACTTTAGCTTAAAGAAGCACACATCTGGCAGTCAAGAAATGAGACCCAAGTCTTCATTCTTGGAAATTCAGAGTGAAGCAAGCAATTTTCAGTTATTTTATTTAAATGTATATTTGTTTTCTGTTTCCTCATCCTAGCTTTTCCTCTCTTCCACTTTGCCATAAGAACTGGTGTCCAAAGGTATGCTACAACTTTTCTGATGAGTGGTCACCATATAATACCATCAGCAAGCATCATATATCCTAAAGAGAAGATGGGAAGGTGGAATTTAAGCTCTGATCAAACAAATACATGTTATTTTGGTATAGCTTTTTTTAAACACCGACTCTTACACATGTTTAGATTTTACTGAAAGTAATCAACAGGGATAAGTTCATCAGTTTTAGGTCTCTTCTAAGGATCATTTCTGCTATAATATTCATCTACTGTATATTTTAGAGCTTACTACCCCATTTTATTGCAGCCTTCAGAGTCTTAAAACTTGCAAACACATCTTTCTGTGTTATGTTACATGCATCCTCCTGAGGATTCAGGTGCCCAGTGAACCACATCTCCCCAAACAGAGTGCTCAAGTTCCCTGTAGAATCAACAGGGAGAAGCACCTGTGAGGCCTCCAGAAGCCAGAGAAGGGGAAATTATCTCCCAAAGCCAAGGAAAACACATTGACTTGCTAATAATTTCAACAATTATTTTAAGAGGGTTGGATTTTTAGACACCTGAAACTTAAGCAAGTACACGTTCAAGTAAACTAATCAGGCAAAGAGATTCCAAAAATTGTGCCTTTCGATGTGCCTGAAAAGGGGAAATGGAAACACTAAATATATCAGACACAAATAGATCCATACTTATCCTTGGTTACTCCTGGATCCAAGCCAAGTAAGGCCTAAACCAGATTTCACCTCTATCACTACCCAAAAAGTTCACAAAAACAAATATTGAAAATAACCTATTCCCATACTAATGATGCCAAGTGTTACCTTTCACATTTAATATACTGGCAATTGTCGAAACAACAAATCTGAGGCATTATCTATGGTTTATTGGGTGCAATGTCATTTCTCAGCACCTCATACTGAAATTCCTGTATGTCACCAAGACATTTAGACTGGCTGATAGGAAGCACGTTAGACACAGGAGTTCCTGAAGAAGAGGAAGAGGAATTTCCTGCACAGGTAGCAGGCAGCAAGCTGAAAGATGTTTTCATTGCACTTCCTGGTATCATACTGGTGCACCAGTAAGTAGGAATGCAGCAAGGTTTTGCCAGCACCTGTTTAAATTCTCCACGGCACTCCACTGCAACAACCAACAGGACTTAGTGGCTTATAGCAACTTTATATTTCTTGTACAAGAGATAAGACCTCATCTCACACCCAGTTTAGAAGATCTGCTTCACTGGTGGCATGAGATTCCTTATAGCCTTGCTGGCACGGCCCTGCTTCATATTGCATTTGACTGGAAGTGACCTCATGAATCTGGCTGCTGGCCATCAAAGGAAAGACAGTCTTGTTCTCCAGCAGGGATTATTTTTGTTCAGTCCTGTCTTGCTGAGCTTTGTCAAGTGTATCTCCAAACAGGATGCACGCCTCTTGAAAGGCATGACTATGATCACTGCTTAGCCTGGGTTTCAAACAGCCACATAATTCCTCTCTCTGCAACACCGGTGGCCAGGAGGGCAAGGTCCAGAGCTGCATCTAACACCAAATACACAGCAAGTTGTACTTCCCTCCTGGAATTGCTAGATCCATTTGTACAGGGACATTTTTCAGCTTTGCTGATCAGCTTTGCCTATGTCTTTGTAAGTGTAATTTAAACTGGCTAGGACAGATACTTATATTAGCTGGTGACAATCCTACTTTTTCTTTGTTAAATCCAATTCCTCTCAAATAAATTATTTTGTAGTAGACTCCATTTTGATGGGATCTGGGGAGGAGGGGAGGTTCCTATAAGTAAGAATCTTAAAATCCAAAATTAAGAATCAATATTTAAGTTTCTTAGATATGAAAAGGAAGTCGTTCAAGTCTGTGAACTACTTTAGAAATGCAGAAGCTTCTGTCAGGCTAAGAAAGGGGCCTTCTGGTGGAGGGCTTTTTGTTGTTTTGTGGTGGGTTATTTTTAATGTCTGAGAAGTCCTAGGGCTTGGGAAATTACCTTTGTTCTTGTCTAGGGTTGCTTCCTTAGCTGAGAACTCTTCTAACTCCTCCACAGGGAAAACATCTGAACTCTGAATATATTTCACACTAGTTCACAGAAAACTCCTCAAACTTCTGGTTGTTTTCAAAAATGTAGAACTTTTAAAATTCTACATATTGGGCTGAAATGTGACATATTCTGTTTACAGCAAAAAGCCCACCAAAACTACTGCAAATAAAAATAACGTAATTTTTGCCATCATAAAAGACAAAAAAAGGTAAGGCACTTCTGCTCCAACCCTAGGTTCAGAATCCACACAGTATGTCTTTCACAGCGTTCAACATGCCCTCCCTTTTTTCTCCCAGTTTGGGCAAATGACACATCATCCAAAAAATTACTTTATTCACACATAAAGATCACCGGTTGCAGGAAGAAATACACGTTACGCAGCAAGATGAGTGCCAGGTGAATGGGAAGCAAGACCATGGAGAACTGTGCACTGCTGTCCCTTGCCAGGAGCACTGCACACAAAGGGACAGAGAGAGCAAAGGCAGCACTGCAGCCACAACAACAGGAGATGGGTGGAGAAGGGTGTTATAACTCCTTCCATACAAAATGGGCGGTTCTGAACTACTCTACTGCAAATTGCCTTCTAAAGGGAAGTATCACAAGCAATAGGAGCCCAGATGAGGAGTACAGTGATGGCTTGGCTTTAAGTCATAAAGGCTGTACTCCAAAGCACTGAAGTTACAAAAACTTGTAAACAGTGCAACAAGAAAAACAGCACCGTTTTAATGATTAGTTATTTATTTTCAACCCCTATCACTGTTTGTTCAACTAGAGATAATGTCATGGTTCCATAAATTATTTCATACGTTACACAGCGTATTATGTCCCTTTTACCCCCAACTGCCATGTGCAAGACTGGGAGATCCCTTTATAATAACGCAGAAATCATAGCTCTGGCTTTCTTTGCAAGTTTTCAGTGAGGAAAGCAGACAACTGCTAAAAATTTTAGATCAACACACACTTACCGTGCTTATGGAAAACAGCCACTAATTAAACTATTCTAGTCAAAAACAAGTAATGAAAGAAAACAACTCAAATAATAACTCTGCCCTGGCCATTGTGATTGTCACCAACCAATTGGATAGAAGGAACTCCATAAAAACTACAATTTTCTGCAGTTTGTGACAAATAAACTCCCCTCTCCTGATTACCGCTGATGATGTAATGAGCTATGATAAAAGTCACCAGCTCCTAAAGGGTCAGAAAATTGCATATAGATTTTTTCACCTCCAATTCAAAATATGTGTTCTAATGCTGAGGGGAAAAACACTTACAAATTCTCTCTACTTCTGATATTTTTGCTGCATAATACTTTACATAAACAGAGAAATCTCAAACTACCATAACAAATCCTCCCGTTATGAAAGATTATAAGTGCTTGAAAACCACATTATATGACACTCTATAAAGCTGTTTTTCAATTGTGCAATTACCTATTCAGCAGTTAAATAAAAGTGAAATATTGACTTAAAACAATGTTAATGGTCAAAGAATCATTAAGAAATCCTTCATCATAACTTTCACAGCAGGTGGCCTGTAAAATGATCAAGAATAATGTGCTGGATTCTGTAGCCACCAAGGTCAGTTTCTGCATACAAATCTTGCAGGGGGAGAAAAAAAGACCTTCAGAAAGTGGGCCATTCATCTGAACCAAGTTCAGAGAATTTCCAGCACTGTGAAAAGATATGTTATGCAAGCACATAGATGTATTCAGTGGGGGTAGACTGAACCAGCTACATGGAGACTACAAAGGAGCCCTCCCATGGCTCATGAATAAGTCGAGGAAATGATCAGAAAAAAATGCAGAGATGTTTAGACAGATGGCCCACTTAAAATGCCTGGGACAGGGCATAAGCAATTTTAATGAAACTTTAGATCTACCATATAAAATGTTTCTTATTTTCCCTGCCCTTCCCCATAGCCCTCCCCCCAAGGAAAAAAAAAAAATCAAGAAAGGCAAATAGAAATTTAACAACTCAAACAAGAGCCTATCTTGTGATGTAAAAAAAAGGGAAAAAGGATCGTAAATTTCACACTTTTGAGCATTATTGGTTTAATAAGTTCATATACAAAGAAATATCCTTCACAGAACCTTCAACTATCAGATGAATATAAAAGCAGGGAATGGATAGATTAAAAGAATTCTAAACAGAAGTGTACTGCCAAACAAAACACAAATCTAAGCTTTAGTATCTGAGTACTTTCAACACTTTCCAACATAAAAGTTCATCGTCACACAGAAAAGATAAAAGCAGCACTTTCACAGGATTATTTTAAGAACCAAAAATTATGTGAAAGGAACCTAAGAATCTAGGTATATTTTATTCAGCAATTTGAAGTATTTTCTATATCTATTCACACCCATTCTCTACATATATTCAGATTGATTCATGTATACATATCATGTGCACTTTTACATAAAAATAGGTTTTCCTTCTTCCTACTTTATATGTGCATATGTATACATATACCCCTTTCACTGTGAATATGAAAATATACCATCATTAGACTAAATTATAGTTCTGCATATGTCATACAAAATAATAACCTCTCCTAGCCTGTGTGCCAGCTGATCAGACAAAGGCTGAAAGAATTACTCAATGGTTATGTCAAAAAGGTTTTACATTACATTTTCTTACATATCACATTTAGATCAATAACAAATATGCACATTTATAGCCACATATTCTATTTGAATAGTGACCACAGGAAAAAAATTAAATTACATGGAAGGTAAACTATAAAATAAAAAGTGCTGCTTTAAAAGGATGCTATGGAGTGCACCGTGCTTTGATTCAAAACGGTGTGCATCTGGATGCTCCCTTTTCCTTTAACAGAAGCTTTTTGAGCCATCTGCATTGACATATAAGAGACCTCAATCCAGCGCCCAACGAAAACCTCCAGTGCCTTTACTAGTGAACCCCAGATCAAAGCTAAAGAAACAGCTAAGCTAGATCTTATAAATCTAGAGTCAATTTAACTACCCAGATCATCATTTAACCAAAAAGTAACCCTGCAGACGTGATCACTGACTAACTCTCTTCCACTCTGAAGGTCTCTAAGCAAGCAGGGGTTGGGTCCTGTAAAGAGAGACACCCTAACCCAAATGCTTTGCAGCCAGCATCCTCAGCAGCCTGGCAGGGGGAAGGAACTAGAGGCTTCTCTGACAAAGCTGTCCCCACAGTTTTAAGGAGAAATTATCCTCCAAATATACAGGCAAATAACAATTCTAAGCCTCTTGAAAAACCTTCCATGGCTCTTTTAGTTTTAAATCTATCAGGTAAAGGAAGTAGGATTGCTTTTGTTGCCAGTCTTGCTATTAAAAAAAAAAAAAAGTATGTTTGCAGAGCATTATGTCCAGAGAATGAAAGAATGGGGCTATCAGCCTCCATCAGCCTCCTCCTATCTTTCAAGAGAAAGAGCCAGGGCCCAGGTAAGTACTTCCTACCTGCAGATGGTAGGAAGGAATGGGAGATTCATGGAGACTGAGAGAACGCAGTTTTGCAGGCTGATGAGGCATCCTCTGGGACAAAGAGTTTTGACACTTGGTCCTATGACAGGAAATTTCTATGCACTTTGCATTTAACAAACTCAATGAAACACACAGTAATCCTGGGAGCTGCATGTACAGCCCAAGACCTCTCAGTTTCAGAGAAGAGTCAGACTGTCCAGTCCTTCAGCAGATGACAGCATACCTTGAAAACTGCAAATAAATAAATGTAAAACATATCTGAAACTGATTTCCTCTCTTATAACATGTCAGAGCCTACTCTAGTATTTGGTTTCTCTTGGAAAAAGAAAACATCACAAGCATTAATGCTGGATAAGAGATGCTGCTCCTTATCTCGTTGCAAGCATTTGTGAAAGGAGAAGCAAGAAAGACTCAACTCGTGTTCAGAAGTACAGAGAAAAGACATTTATTTTTCAAATAATTTACAAGTCTGTGCTTCTAACCTGTTTTTTCAAACCATCTTTCCTAAATCAGCAAAAGCATTTACCAAAGGAGGAACTACTTGCAAGCAGGTGTTTTTAATCAGATCAGTCAACAATATTGACTTTTGTGTGCTGACAAATGTTATGGAGAGAAAAGTATAAAAATCTGTTCATCGTCAAAAAAAGTTTGGGCTATTTCTCTTCCATTAAAGCATTTAATTTCACAACTTTGGTTTTTTTATAAAACTTTTTTTTTTATTAAGGGAGAACTTTGGGCAGTTGGGAAAACTACAAACAATATAGTCCATAAAAGGAAAACAACAAGCTCCTTTTCCCATACAAATTTTCCTTTATTTCCTTGAGCAGAGAAACTTATTAATCCTCTTATTGTGCAGATATTTAGGAATAGCCTTACAGTAATTCTCTCACCTCCTTTTTATGCACAAAGAGCTTCAGAACAAATCACTGTGAGGCAGTAGGGAGGACCAGAGTTCTTCTGTTAGCATCATCCAGTAGCAGTTATATTCTTCTATATAAATGATGGTATTAGGATGTAGCTGCTTGCTGGGCAGCCTGTTTCCTGCACCTCCATTCAAAAAATGGCTATGCCCAGTAATAACATGTTATTTTTCACTTTGCATTAAGTTTAGAATACTACAGGTTTCCCGTCCACCTAATAAATAGGCACAAGGAAACTCTATAAACTACTAATATGAAAATGGAGGTGAAAATATTAAAAATTACCTATAGATTTGATAGGGAAATAACCCAGTTATACTTCTACACATAAGACTACTTTCCATACTATTTTTGAAACATACATATTTCCATACATATTTTTGAAACGTCCAGGCAAGCTTTGTGCTAGGCTTGCTGTGCTCATCCCAGCAGTGAAATCTGCCCAATTTGTAGCATACTAATCTCAAACTAAATTTCCACTTATGGCTGTAAACCTGAATCAAAACACATCTACTGCTTTAATCTGTCATCCCTTTTGTTAGAAGCTAGAAATTCAGTTATTCACTCACTTGTGTAGTAAAAGTTCTGGAGAGTATAACTCAGAAGTGACAGGACAAAATACATTGGCTGAGCCTTTTGCCTCATATCAGGAGTAGTTCTCAAGGGAAATTATCCCAATCATCTGCACTTAGATGGATCACACTGCAGAACAGTCTTGGGATACGTGAACTAGGTTCCTCCCTGATGCATAGAAAGGCACAAGTCAGGCTCTAGAACTGCACCCAATACAGTCCAGTCACAAATGGGCATTCAGTTCACAGGACTGGACTAGAACTAATCAAAAGTCAAATACAAACAGTGAGAGTATAAGCTCCTCATGATGAACTAGAAAATCACTTGAAATGGTACACTCTCTAATGACAGATAGATTAATTATTTAAGAATACTTAATTCACTTGAAGAGATTTTGATCTTCATGACCATTTCTGCAATTTCATTCCCTCAAAACCGTAAGTTCAGTATTTAGTTTAGATATTGGGCCATAGTTAAAAAAACCCTGACACTTAAATTGAAGCTCAAACCCCCTTATTTAGTTGCCCCAGTAAAAAATATATGTTAAGTGCTTAACACCTACCTGCTCCTCTCAGTTGAAAGTAATGAAAATACTGCACAGTGCCACACATTTGAAAAATCATTCTGCTCATTTGGAGGAGAAAATACATATATTAGAATCAAATTTAAAACTTCCATTTTGAAAAAATCATGGCCTGACATACCAGTGTTGCCTATATCCTATTAGATAATATCATCTTCTTGAACAGATCACCATTTCTCCAACTATCAGTAGTTTAAAAAGTTAATCCCTAAAAAACACATTAACCTATCTCTTTCTTATTCAGAGATACACATGTGACCCACAGACATCACAGCTAGCATGAGAGGCAGTAACATCAGACTCAAATGCAGTGTTTCTTTAAAGAACAAAGTTTTTAAGACACAATACAGTGAAATTTTTCATTATCTGCTCAACTTACTAAAGGAAGCATCAGAGCAGGAGTGAGACATATCTACTACAGTAAAGGGAAAAGGAAAGACATCATAATAAGGTCACCTCTAAAGAAATTTGACAACAGCACTGAGAGTAAAAACATTGGTCTTCAAGGCCCATGAGGAACACAGTGCACAAACTAATGAAAAATTAGCTAACATTAGCTAACCAAAATAAAAAAACCAACCTGTCTTAAGCCAAACTGAAAATATCTTTTTAGAGAACACCGCCTCCAAGTGTCTTTGAGGGTTTTTTTTAAGAACTGTGTACTAAATGCTGTCTTTCCTGTGCTTACCAGTTTCATTTAGGTCTCCTACCTAAGCTGTATTATAGCCCTCTTTTGATCTGTCAGCCTCCTTGGAACTAACCAGATTATACTTCCAGAAGTATGGAATTTCTGCTACACTTTGTAGTACTCATGATTTACCCTGGTCTCTCTAAAGCCTATCACATATGCAATATCCCAAAGGTCGTTGTTTAAAAAAGAATTCCACTTTTTTTTTCTGGGCATCTTGGAAAACAAAATGCTTGCACCAGGTTTCAGAAGAGTTCCAAAGTATTGTAAAAGTTCATCCATCACACAGAGCTTACCATCTCTCACAAATTCGTTGCAGCAGAACCAAGAGTCCATCCAAGAACTTAACCATCTCACGCCAATAAAATCGGTTTTGTAATAGAGCTGTATTAATCACATTTGTCCTGTATTTTCAAAATACACCCTCAGAAGCAGTGTGGCACCTGAGGGAAGATACCTTAGGAAGACTTTCAGAACTGGTTTTCACAACTTTGCCTTCAGCCCCAGTCCTTCCTTTGCATTCTCTTGCTGAGGGAATCCACACACAGCAGCCATGTTCTCTCTAAACCCAAAGTCTCCTTGTTCATACCTGACATAATTTCTCTAAAATGCAAATGACTGCAGCCCATCTTGGGTCTTCCTGTGTGAGACAAACCGGCCTTGTGTGCTGATTTTGGCTGGGGTAGAGTTCATTTTCTTCATAGTTGGTGTCTGGGGTTAAATCATGAAAGTCCTTGTCTCTGAAAAGTTGTTCTCCATCCTTTACAGGCCTTGAATGCAACAATTTCTCACTGTAATCCAACTTTTTCAAACCGTGAGGCAGCAAAATGCCATCAGCTCTTACTAACCCTTGCTTCTGGGAAGACACACACAAATGACTGAAAGCTAAGGAAGTTGAAGAGAAGTGAGCTGTGGAAAGGTGCTGCAATACCCAATGTAACGAGACCGAAGCTTAAATGGCCATAAGACTACCAGGAGTTTGGAAATCACTAGAATAGAGGTTCAGTCTATTCACTCAGAAAGCTTCACCTAAATACAGATCAAAGGGGGGGGGGGAAACAAAATCACAGCTAGTAGAGGAATAATGCTGACAATATTAGTAAGTACCTTAAAATGATTGTCATTTGCCTGAGGAGACAAGCAACAAAAAAAAAAGGCTTTGCTGCAGGGAAGGGAGCAGAGGACAACACAGAATTTAAAGAAAAGTGGCCTCACTAGTTCAAGGAAACAAACAGGGAAAAGCTGTCAATTCATGGCATCTCCCTTGTCTAAGGACATTAACAACCAGGTGCAGCCAGGTAAGGACCTGCTTTAAATTTCACTGTCTGGTTGAAAAACAGGCAGAAGGGCCTGGATAAAATCATTACTGTGTGATGAAGGTGTGTCACCGTCCCTGCCACCATTAATGGCAGAGAGAGGAGACTCAGAAACACATACTAGAGCACTTGGGTAAAGACAGAAGCTTAAAGCCTAGGAACCAAAATTTTTTTGAAGTGTTTTTTAAATCTAGAATTCAATATGCAAATAACTTATTTGTATCATCTCACTACTAACTGCAGCAAGATTAATTTTACTAAGCACCACAGAGAAACGTGTCATCATCTCCTTTCTGGTCACAGGGTAAACATCCCTGATTTCAAAAGAACCAGGTCCTGTGCTGTTCTTTCCTGCCCAGTCTTTCTCACACTACAGGCTTTGAAGATACATGTTAAAGGGAAGCCACAACCAAAACAAACTCCAAGCACCACATCTAATTACACGGAAAAGTAAACTACTAAAGAAGGATCTGTGAGAGATATTAAAGAATCATCCATAATCATAAAAGGAAAAGTCATCTGAGCAGTCTCAACACAGATCCAGGGAAAAATATCCAGGCCTTTGAATACTTACCATGAAACAACAGAAATTGGGGTATTTTTTACTTAAGGCACCATCTACCCCAAGTATCCCAGCAAAAACATGATGACATATCCATGCAGTTTTCCATTGAAGATTCAAAATACCACCAGGCTACAAAGGCAAAAATATAGAGTACCTAAGGTGGAACAAAGAGGGCTACCTCAAATACAGGTAGCAGATGACTGATTTTGAGTTATGCAAATATCAGGTATGAGATTCAACTCCAAGATAGCGAAAAATGACACAAGTACTCAAGTACTCTCAAGTACTTCTCCCACTAGAAATACAAAAATCTACATTGCCACAAAGTAAACAAGCCTGTGGTCTTACATATAAAGAAATGAAAAATATTAATTTTCTTTATTATTGCTTCATAATGAACATACCAGGAAATATCCTAAAAAGAAAGCAAAGAAAGACCTCCAAGACTTCTGAGAAAAAGGCAGGGCTTCTTTTTCTCATGAAAATATCTGTTCAATATTTTCACTTAAACACCAACACACATACTAAAACATACAGAAGAGACTCACCTCTCTGAAAGTTGAAAATAAAGAAGTCTTAGCTCAATCTTGTATGTTTACACTTTTAATCTTACCCTTAAACAAGACTGAATAATTGAGCATAACCGCGCTGAAGGTTCAGCTTCTACAATGGCATATCTAATTTCAAGTCAACAGCTCTTTTACTTAAAATATGTTAGATAAAAAGGTAATATGCTCTCTGTAAGAGTTCCCTGGAGGCTAGAAGAACCAATAAATTAACTATTACCATATGTTTGGCTCCTCTTGGCAAAATTCAGTAACAAGACACTGCCAAACCTCTTTTGGCGGGTAATAATATTTGGTAGCTTATAGTACAACTTGGGAAAAAAACGGACAGAAAACTTGGAAATTAATAGAAGAAACTGCATTTTTATTCTTGTATAGTTAGCTATACGTTGTTGGAAGAAATACTGTAACAAAGTCAACTCTACTGGTCTGATCTGTAACAAATATCTGGTTTCTCAGGAAGAGCTGTATCAAATGCAAACTCAACGACTCCAGCTAGTACAGCAATCAAATATTCTGCATTTGAATTTTTTAAACAATGATAGATATGTACAATCTACTTTGCAAATAGGAAGGTTTGCAAAATTAGTATTTCGAAGTATTAAAATGCATATTACTAGTGCTTTGATTATAGTGGGTTCATTTCATTATAAATGAGCAAAGTCTGGGCTTATTTGCAATGCCATGTTCTTAGGTTTTATTTATGCTAAAATTAAATGCTTCCCTCCATTCACTCCATATCTTTTATACCTACATAATTGAGACTGGAACATGTTCCATAATTGGAATGGAACACACTAAAAGCCTTTAACACTACACCTCTAATTATAGTTATAGACTGGGTATTTTAAGGACATATATTACATACTTTTTTTAAAATTCCAACTAAACAGGTGAGGGTGAACCTAGCCGGTCCTAGTCCTTTACCAAGATAAGCAGGACTTGCTCTGTAACATCAAAGTTAAAAGAAGTCAATGCTTTTTCAGGTATGAAAATGTCTATTTTATTTTATTTTTGTAATCATCTATGACAACACAAATTCATTATTATTCTCTCTTCCAATAAAATGGATATAGCCTGTTGTTCATGCCATGATGGTTTGCATGTAGAGGACACTTAAGAATTCCACATTTCTTTAATCAACTGCATCACCCCAGTAAATTCTAATTTTGATATACAAAAAAGTACTTATTATTCAGCTTACAGTTTCCACACACAACTGGCAAGTAGTATGAAGTAGGTTGACATGTATAGGCCAGACATTTCACTTCTTAAAGTCATGTTATTGCCTGGTTAATCTTATATTTCCATTAATTTGATATAAGCACTTACAGGTAAAAATAATCCTAAAGTGTAGGTCTAAAGATTATAATATAAGCTTCTGGAAGGTTTTATCAGAGGAAATGTATTTTTTTGTCACTCTGTGGAAGCTTCCCTCATTCAGACATTTGGGATTTTATTACAAATCTTCTCTTACTGTATTCATCTCCTGATTTCTTATTTTTTAAGTAAGGCAATTTCTATGAAGACTTGACACTGAAATCAGAGATTTCATTACCCCCCAAAATATATCCACAGTTTAAAGCATTTAAGAGGGTTAAACAAAATGCAAACATTTAATGCAACATTAAGCATGCGAAATAAAAACTTGATTGCCTAAAGAAAGCATGCTATGCTGTTACCCTGGTGACAGGTTAAAAAAGGATTGTGAGCTGAATGGCTGTATGATATGAAATTAAAATGTTTCACACTGAACAATCCAAAATGAATTGGGAAAGGTTAGAGCAGAGGAGAGAGAAATCAATTCTCCAATGGCAATGGTGAATGGAAGTGAAGTCTGAATAGGATTTGCCAGTGGGGTGCAACAGCTGCCAAATATCCTGCAGCCAAAGAATTACAATAATACTGATGAAGTGTGCAAGAGCTTTTGGAATCATTGCAGGGAACAGAGAAATACTCCTGCAATAATGAGGCCATTCTGTGTCCCATCCCACTTTTGCAGTTGAATCAAAGGAGAAAGAAACGGTTGAAAATTGTAATACTCAACAACAAAGGTATAAATGAATTACCTATCCCTTCAATCAATACCTTGAATTTAACTACAGCCTTTGTGAATCATGAATGAAGCAAGCATGCTAAAAAATGGACAAATCAAAACACATACATGTAAAAGTATGCAGACAATATTGAATAAGAGACTCTCTTATCATATATTTTGTTGACAACATTTCTACAGCTACAGCATCCAGAATAAGCTATACACTACACAAACAAACAGCAGGACACAATCAGTGCCTCAAGGACATACACAAGGTAAGGTGCTGATGGTCATGCTTATCTTTATGTTAATCCTAGGAAAGAAACATCAGCAAATATTCTCATGGGATGCAGTTTCTCATGCATTTCCTGAGCTTAGAGACCCCAAAAGTCATGAAAAACTTTGCCTTTCCATAAAATCCTCCTACACAACTTAATTTTTGCCCTTTGAAACTCCAAATAAAACATACAGAAGGAGATGAAAATCTATGCTAAAAATAGCTGTAAAATGACCAGGGAGCACATGGCAATTAGCACACACCTTGTTTGTCCTACATTTTCATGCATATACTTTTTACACACAGACAAATATTAAAGAACAGGTTTCGGAGTTGTAAACCTGCAGGAGAGGAAATAATTGTTGGGTTTATAGGAGGCATCAAAATAAATGAAATAGAGAGAGGTCTCCTAAAGAGAGGATCTTGCAAAAGAGGTCATAAGAAAAGCACGGAGGAGAAAAAGGTTGGATTCACAACTAAAAAAGGGCCAGGAATTTGCCACCACAATAGAAAAAATTCACACATGTATACTATACAAATTCAAGTTTCAGTGAACAGGAGCCAGAGAAGCTATAAAGTTCCTACAACAGATGCTGTTTTCCCAGAAGACATGGTGAAAATAAAAAATAAACATAGGGACTTAGCCAGGTCCATTTACTTTGGTGAATGGTTTTCCCACCAGCAAGATTGCATGCCACTGCTTTGGGGATCTTCTCAAGAGATACACAGCAAGATTCAAACTTTAAATAATTACTATCTTCACAGTGATTTCATAATAGTTAGTAACTTCAAAGACTGAGCAAGTGTCATTTCCTAGATGTCCAGAATACCTTTTTCCCTACAAATGACAGGGATGACAGGCTATAAAAGATTCCCATGACAGACTGTTCTGTTCCTGGAATATAAGTTCATGAGTCATATGGAACAATGGCTCTGCTGTCAAGTGACTTTATATTATTACTTGTGTTATCAATTCTGATTCCATTAATTTAATCAAATCGAAGTATTATACATATGCTCTGTAGAGTCATAAACGCTACCTTAATGTACCATTTCGACTTTTATATTTTCCAAAGAAGTTCATTCCCATGGGCCAAAACCACACATTTCATATATTTGCATCTACTTTTTTGTCTGTAGCACATATAATCCTCTTTCTATGACAACCAACCAAGCAACCTAGAAGGGTAAATAATACCAGATTTTAAAGACAGTTACAATATTATATAGGGTAGCTGTTTTTGCAGTGATTAAGCAAGATTACAAAAAAAATACAGTAATTATTTATGAGATGTCAAAAGAACAACATTAGATAACAGCTAGACAGACAAGAGCGGGTTACTACAACCAGAAAAGCCCATTAAAAACATAGATATCACACAGAAAAAGGGAGATCAGCATCTCAGTACCTTGCTATTCTGTGGGGGAAAGAAAAAAACCACACAGTGGAATAATGGTGTGAAGCTGCAGTAATTATATAAACATACCGAGGCCTTTAAAGGCCTAACGGTAAATCATGAGAAGAATGCTTGACTTGCTGACCAGAGGACCACAACAGTAAGGATAAGACAGTGTTATTTTCCTGAGCTAAGGATGATGGCATAACTCCAAACTCAGAGAATGAAAAAAGCCACAAGTGGGCTGGACTTAGTCATCCATGTCAAATGAAAACAAAGTGGTTTATCTCTATGCCCACTACAAGGTATTTGTAGGGTACAGCAAAGTATACTTGTTTAGCTGCACTTGCAATAACTGTTCATGTTATTACTGCAGTTCTAGGGAAGAAAAAAAAACAGAATTCACATAATGCAATTGGTGTAGTTCAGCAGCATCTGTGGCTGTGCTGAAAGTAAAAACTCTCTCCCTTTCCAAGAGGTCGGTTCAGATTACTCCAGTGAATTTTCTTGACATCATCTTCCTTCTTTTTAAAATTAATGTAACATAACCTTATTTTGTGCTGCTCCAGCAATGCAGGAGAGCAAGAAAGCTCTCCTACTGGGCAGCTGACCATCCTTCCATATGGGAAAGCCCTAGGCTGGCAAAGAGCTGGCTCTGACCCAGACTCCAGCAGGGTAATAGGTGTAGCCTATGTGAAAAGCAAGCATGCCTGAGAGGCGTGGGGCTCTACTGCTCTCTGAGCAGTTCCCTCACTGCCCTATAATCAAGCAATGGCAAGGCAAACATCAACATAGCTGTACCAAACCAACCTAGATATGAACCTACAACAATTCATTAAATAAAAAGCTCAATATATTAATTTCTTCTCTTGCAGTTCACCAGTTGTGTTATGTTCACTGCATTGGACCCCTGGATTTTCAGATTTTTAAACCACAAATTTAGCCCAACTATTCCAGAACCTGACAAAAACTTGCTTGTATTTTATCTCTAATTTTTCACTATACAATTCCCTTCCTGCGAAAGTATTACTTCATGTCTAGAAAGCATTATGGATTTTAGGTCCCAAAATACTTTATACATGTTGATAAATACATATTTACAAAACTTCAATAAGGCAGCAAAGTATTAAGGCCACTTTGTCTTTTCACAAACTGAGGCCAAATTCAACTGATTTCCAAGTCCCACAAGAACAGTTAGAAGTTTAACTCAAGACTCTCTAAACCAGTCCTCTATGTTAAACACATGAGCAAGAAAAACCTTTAGATTTTATTTGGTTAGCAACATAAAACATTTTCCAATGTGTTACCATCTTTTTGCAAGTAGTATCAGGCAATATGGGTATGCAGCCTTGCTGGTTTTTTCCAAGTCATAAATGATGAAAGGGTAAAACCCATAGAAAAATTAGGAAAATACACTTAGCAGCCAACACAAGCAACGCACAGGAAGTGCTGTAGGCAATTGGGTTTAGAAGTATAAACATCACATTAGTAGACCCATGAGATAGCATGATGTAGCCACACCTGGAGAGACACTCTCCTATTCCCCTCCCAACCCACTAATGAAAACAAGACTGAAGCCAAAATACGAAGATTCAACTATACAACATCATTTTTGGTCTCAAAGACTAACTACATCAAACAGACGTAAAATAAGCTGGATTCACTTCAGCCACAATATGTTTCCACTTGAAACAAGATTGAGTTCTGTCTAGAAGACCTTAGGGTTTTACTAGATGCTGTAAATCTGTTCAGCAGCTGTGGGTGGCACCAGTTTCACAATAAAGTGGACCATGGAGTAAGTAGAAAAAGTCCTAGGTAAAATAACTGAAAGCTGAACAATGAAACAATCATTAATCATTCATAGCTATTTCCTGTGGGAAATATGTGCCCTTATTATCTGGATATCACAATGAAATATTCACATTAGTATGTGGCTCACAAAATACCAAGCACTTTCACTACCTAATCATCCTTCAAAAATACTTTAAAAAAACCCACAACCATAAAGAACCCAAAAAAACCAAACCACCCCACAACCACCTTTTTCCCAAGAAAATGGGTTAAATAACCAACACTTAAATTAAAAAAAAAACCAAGCAAGCAAATAAACAAAACAAAAAATGCTCTAAATATTTGACTGGATCACAAAAGTAAATGGCTATATTCCTGTAACTCTGAGCATGCACAGATCTCCAACAGCTGTTCTAGCTAAAGGCTGGCAAATTAGTCCTAGGAGACTGTTGGTGAGGCCAGGGGCACATATATAGCAATGCAGACAGTGGAAACTCACCTGTGGGTGCTCCACCCAAATCATAACACCATTTATTCTAACACAGGAAAGGCAAATCAGCCTTCAGCTTGTGGCCTGCATTAACCCGAACACCAGACAACATACTGAAACCAAGAATGTCGCTACAGGGGTCGGCCTGATTGAAGCTAGCTGAAGAAAGTTGGGTGTTCCATCCAAAGGTGGCAATACATGCTCATGATCAGAGCGTGTTCCAGCAAGAACCTTATAGTTGATGACTCAGTCACCCAGGGGACTGCAAAATACATATTTTCCAGTCACATCCCATCAAATATCATTGATTATAGAGGAGAATTCTCCTCATGAGGCTGCTACTAGTCTGATCTGTGGCACAGAGCTAAGGCTCACCTCTGCATTCCTTTTATGAGTCCTCCTCTGCTCACCTCTTCCCTCCTGCTACATATTCCCACTCTTGTAGCTGTTCCACAATAACTTCACTTGTCATGAGTAACCTGATTCTGACAGAATGATCCAACATAAGCTATTATTAAACGGCTGCTACACTAACATGGGTCGCTGTAGTAGAACCAGAGTAGAAAGCAACTACACACAAAATCACACCTGCATACCTGGGGAAGAGGAGGAAAGACAGAGCAAGGGAGGAGTAGGTTGCAACAACAATTCCTTAATCTGGCTCAGTTGCATTTCATCTCATTACAGTCTCAGTAACCCTAAAAGTGAAAGTCAAAGCTTCTATGAAAACTTCCAAGCATGGTACTTTCTATCTGACTAGAATAACAACCTTGATTTTGGGCTGAATAAGTCATAGGGGAAAAAGAGAATCCAAAATACCCCCACAGTTTGAAAAGAATGAATATTATAAATACAGCTCCCAAAAGGGAAAAGAAAACAAATTAAAATCAAAGGTAAGCATATAACTCAAGTTCAGAAGAAAACTGTCTCTTTGACAAGTTTAGAGGAAACAGTGCATGATTTCAAAATACTACTCTTCAGTAGTTTATTGCACTAAAATTGCTCAATTGCTTTCAGTGCATATATTAAAAACAAAAAATGCTGTCAACGTAAATAGTGCCAGAGAGCTGAAATTCTGAAGGTGATGATAAATGTACCAAAGTACTTGTCCAAAACATTAGGAGAATGTTACAGATGAACTTTGGAGCATGCAGTCTGTCTAGTCTGCTTACATCCTCCAATATGGATTTAAAACTCACACAGACTCCAAATGCCCAATTCTGCCATAGTGAACTGCATCCAAGATTACAACCAGCCTTTTTGATTTGTTGCCAGTAGCACAGGTTCCTACTCTGCACTTTTTGTTTACTAATATTTTTCAAACAAATTGCAGTCCTATCAATAAAGATGTGCTTTTTCTCTGGCCACAGTACTGCTCCTTAAAAAGTACCCATACATGGAACACCTTCAAAAACAAGTCAGATGCAGTTTGGGTAATTTAAGGACATGGTGAAGGATCTTTGATGGTACTGTAGTTACTTGCATGCTCCACAGTCCTCAGTCCCCTCTAGAGGGAGTTCCCTAACTGCTCTAAGGAATGGAAAACACTGTCCAAGACACTGCACAATCCTTGGACCCCATTCTGCCTTTGCTTTTTTGATTTTCCCTCTGAATGAGCTGCATGATTTTTGGAAAAGGGTATCATTATCAGGTTTGGTTTCTTCAGAAGTTACTTACCAGTAAGCGTTTTTGCAATAGCTTGTCCTTACTTGGCCTCAAACAGGCAGCTTTACTACGATTTAAGCAAGTAGACCTAACAATATATACGGATTCAAACCATGACATATTGAATAAGAACCACACTCAGTCACCACTTGGAGAAAATTTTAAGGCCCGACTTCTGAAGGATTCATTCCAGATCTGCATATGCCTCAGATAGAAAAGTCATCCTTTGAAAGCTGAGCTGAACATAAGTACACCCCATCATGGCAAGAGAAAGTGATCTTTCCTATACTGAAAAGATTTATTAGCTTCACCACTTAAAATCTGAAAAATCAGACCGTAATCTAGTTTTACAGACTTCATGTGGCCAGACTGTGGCCTTCTCTGCTCATGGTGGAAGAATATATGTGACAGAGTTTACCTAGGACTCCAAAAATGAACTAATTTTTTTCAAAGCAGGAGTGTATTTGTTTCCCTAACACAGCACAAAAACAAAAGAATGACCATGCCCAACTGCTCAATGCAATACTTCATTTACATATTGATATCTCAGTTAAAATAGTTGTATATGTCTTTTATATTCAGATACATAGACACCTAGTACTGAAAAAAGTACTTGCAATAGAAACAAAACATTAAAAGACTATTCAAAAATTTGATTCCTTTTCTTTTCAGCTAATAAAAACATTTTACAGGGCAGAGAAAAAAAAATCTCAAATCAGAGCAGGGAATGCAAAAGCAGTTTAATAATCACTACTGAAATCAGCAATTCCTATGCCTACTCTAAGTACAAAGTAATCCACTACTTCTGTGTAGCAGTACCAGAGTATTTCACTTTCTTATGCTGGCCAGTAAAAACTACAATCAAGGCTCCTCCTCATTTTCCCTGATTTGTCTTTATTTAGGTAACAGTGGCTTCTGAGTGTCTGTTCTTCTCCCTATGCCATTCGCTAGAGAGGATATAACTTGTGGAAGGAAATAAAAGGATGCTTTACCTTCCCCTATAGATGCATAAGGCAAGCAATGACCCAGCTCTACATATGCTATATATTACAATGCCATTATGCTTTCCCTAAGTGCCTCTTTCTTTTTTTTTTTTTTGTTAATACCATATGGTATTAATTATCTTCGTGGGTACAAAAAAAAATAAAGACTTCTTGAAACCACACTTGATTTATTCCTGACCACTGTAAAATCAGTAATAGAATACACTGTCAAACCACTGGCATGGAATGTGAATAATGTCTATCCTGCATTCTGACTTCCCTCTCAGACAAACATAACTATATTACAAAATGTGAGGTGAGGAGAAAGAGTTATGTGGAAGTTAAGATTCACTGTATGCAACCATTGCTAACACCAACGACACAAGCAAGCTTCGCAAATTCAGTTATTCTAATAGAAGGTCTCAAGGCATTGACAATGATGGGCCTGAGGACAATAAAAGCTACAAACACCCTAGAGGAAAAAAGCATACCATTCCAAAAAGCTAAAGAAGTGAATCAGTATTTCGACATGGGCTACTGCAATGGCTGTCCAGTTAACAGTACTGCCTAGGAGCTACTATTCAAGAAAGCGAGGTAGTAGGGGAATAAAAGCACCAAAAAAACCATACTTTAAGCAAGGTGTTAACTCTTCCAGCATTTACTAGTCGAAGTGTTTTCTGAATTAGACTCTAAACTAATAAGTTTCTTCACCAAGGTAGCAAATTACTTAAAAGTCCACAATATTTTAAAGCTCTGTAGCTGAATATTCATATTACCCCAAAGTGCTTAGATTGCTTCAAATGGGCACATGGGAAATTTGTGATGCTCAATTTGTGGTTAGTTACTAATGCAGCAACATTTTGCATTAATGAAACTCCTGATGTGCATTAATTACTGTACTGGCTTGTAACACATTTTTGTGTCTATTACTTTGCTAATACATAGAATAAAAATAATCATTTATGACTCATGTGAGTAGGGAAATGTAAGCCACAGCTCATTTGAATTTAGAAAAAACAGACTATATTAAGAAGCCATGTAGTTTCTCACCAGTTACTCTTGTGCACGAGTAACTGGCAAGAAGCTAAAACTGACATAAAACAGGACAAAAAGTGCAAAGCGGAGTTGTCATTAACAAAATGCATCAGCACATCTGAGTTCCTAGAAATGAACTTACCTTGGAGTTCCCAGAAATTGCTGTGATCTCAGTTGTTCAGCCACATACAAAGACGCTGCTGTTGCTAGTAGTTCTCTTCTTTCAAGATCTGTCAACTTGTGTCCTAGTTTTTGGAAAGTAGTTCAAAAAAAATTAGATATCACAGACCAACACAGACCCAGAAAGTAACAACTACCAGTAAAAACACTGCTCAGTCCTTATATGTGAAAGCTACATTTTTTTCCCTCTCAATTAAGATGAGGCTTAGCATAGCAGACCCTCTGAGTTTCAGAGTTTAAACTGCATGCTTTCATAAAGATCAGTCCAGTTGCTAATACTGGTATATCTGTTAAAAACAATTTGAAAACTGAAAGAAAAGAAACTGAATGATGCTGCAAGCATCTTGTTTCCGTTAATGAAATGCCACTAGTTCACATGTTGTGCCTCATGCTGGTAAAGAATCCATTTGTACATTAGAACTCAAAATATATAGCATTCTTCCTCAGTACTTTATCTGGCAAAAGCTACAGATCTTCCAAGCAAAAGGGATAACACAACAGTATAAACCCAAAAAACAAATGTGGATAATGCTACTTGTCAGCCCTGGGTCATTTAGTGTCATTTGTGTAATCATAGAGTCAAAGTCACCTTTGACACTTCATAAGCAGGAAGTGGCTCAAAGTAGCCTAAAATCTGAAAGCAGGCAACCTAACAAATCTTTGTGCAAAAAGGTGCAACCAGGGTGACTGGAAGCAGGTTTCCTCCCAGCCTCCTCTTGTTCCAGAAAGTGAAGGTTAATTAGAGCTTCAACTGCCCATTCAACAGCTAAAAGAGCACAGTGATAGAACTTTGTCCTCCCCATCTTTAGTTTAGAAATGACACAACACACATTTGGTATGAAAAGGTGGCAAATAGGAGGCCAAGAGTAATGCGAGAGTCCAGGTGAGCGTCACAAAGTTGATTAGAGAGGGATGAAGCACCTCTCCTATAAGGAAAGGCTGAGAGAATTGGGATTGTTCAGCCTGGAAAAGAGAAAGCTTCAGCGTGACCTAATTGCAGCCTTCCAGTACCTGAAAGGTGCCCACCAGAAAGATGGAGAGAGACTATTTACAAGAGCATGTAGTGACAGGACAAGGGGAATGGCTTCAAACTGAAACAGGGTAGGTTTAGATTAGACATCAGGAAAAAATTCTTCACTGTGAGTTTTGTAAAGCACTGAAACAGGTTGCCCAGAGAGACGGCTGCCCATCCCTGACAGTGTTCAAGGCCAGGCTGGATGGAGCTCTTAGCAACCTGGTCTAGTGAAGGGTGTCCCTGCCCGTGACAGGGAAGTTGGAACCAGGTGATCTCTAAGGCTCCTTCAAATCCAAGCCATTCTATGATTCTATGAGAGAGAGCAAAAGGACAAACAAAGTACTCAGTTCAGAAGGCAGCGGCAAGAAGCTAAAACTGACATAAAACAGGACAAAAAGTGCAAAGCGGAGTTGTCATGAAAAAAAGAGGCAAACCTTATATTCTTGGAGAGATATTTTGTACAGGTGAAAGCAAGAGTGTTTCAAAGTCAGAGTGGGGAATTATACAATAAAGTTAACAAAAGATCAAGGCTGAGACTGAAAGACTTAGCTCAATAGTTATAACACAGTTTTCAAAAAGTGCTTTATGTGTACATATCACAGCGAATGTCATCATCCACGGCAAGTACAGATTTCAACATGAAGTGATGAGAGAAGAGCTTCAGAAGGCTGTATGCCCCAGAGGAACTCTGCCCAGGGGGAAACATTTGCTTCCAGTCCAGCAGCAGAGAAATAGTTACACGGATCCAATCTACATCTCCACTCTCCCATCACCTCAGCATTATGGCATGTAATGTAAATTCACATTCCCCAGTACTGGAGAATAAAATACTTGTGAGTAACAAGTGACAATTTATATCAGTAGCATAAAATAAGACTAATAAAATTTTCAAGAAAATCCAAAATGGAGGCTGCTGAAAAGGACTGGAATAGACTTTTTAGTAACAAATCCACAATTTCATAGAAGGATGTCTTCAAAGCACAGAACCCATCATTTCACTAGGCATATTAAATAAGGACAGGTAAAGAACCTACTTTAGCACCTCGGCAATGCAATCATGCCACAGTGATGGAAATGCACTCATTTACAGTCCAGTTAACAGTACAAAGGAGTTATCATAGGTCAAAAAATATAAATTTAAAAATAACAAAAGCCAGCAAATCTGCATCAGTCTCTTTTTAATTTAGTCCACATTAACATATTATGGCTAAATATTACTGCAACTTCCTTTGCTCAGTGTTTATTATTTTTTTATCTGCCTTAAAATGGAAACTCTCTTCACTTCAACAAATGCATGCAGAAATACAAATGCTGAAAGGTTGGGAAACTGGCTTGAGAAACAAACTGGATCTTTCCTTTGCCAGTTATTAGAAAAACTGATTGCACAGCAAAACTCAAAAAACATTGAACTTTTGTACTATTTGTATATATATATACACACACATATGTATATATATATAAGCCTTATATAATTATACAATGCAACAACATCAACTATCTGGATCTGAAATGTGCCAATTTTCCAATTATTTACACATAGTGAATAAGATCTGAGATCACTTTTTCCAAACACTGAATCTAAAATTGATGATTTGTTTACATGTCTCAGCTAAAGACCCATCAGGAATCTGTCCTAAAGCCTTTGCTTTTCAGTCCCCCTGCCTATCACTCATGACAAGATCATGTGACTAAAACTGCATGTTCCCACCTGCTCCAACACACACTGTTAGTATCAACTCATATAGAGGAAAAAGGTAAAACTAGAAAGATTCCAATTCAAAGGTTTTATTGCATGACCTTCATCTTTGATGAAAATCACTGACTGCTTTTGCGCTTGCTGTGCCACAAAAACTATTTTCTCCTAATATGTTCAACAAAAATCAAACTCCAAACAGTGAACAAAGGTCAGTCAGTTGAAACAGGTTAATAACTGATCAAGAGTTACATTCATTTCTTCATTATTACAAACATGAAAAAATATTCATCCACTTTCTCCATTTGTCACTATTTACATCAGTTGTGGCATAGATGTGGCAAGTGGAAAACCAGTCATGACTGTAGTATCCAATGTGGAATTCCAGAGAGATAATATAAACTTTTAATAGGAATGCATCAAAATTAGGTTTTGGTCTTTGGCAATAAAGATACAACCCTACCACAGAATGTCCTTAGCATAACTTTAGAGGCATACATCAGAAGTTCGACTAAAGGTTGCTTCCTAAAGATGGCAATTTACCTTTATTTAAAAAGACAGACTGCTGTCAGTACCTCACCTTAGCTCTCTAAAATCCATTCCCTTTTCCCTTGCTGCCTGCTCTTGCTCTGCTGCTATGCTCAGCAGAATTCTAAACAATTTTAGAGTCAAACTTTCAATTACATTACTATATTCAGAACTACACAGATGTCCCAGATAGTAATACCTTTGTTTCCCTTCAAGTACTATTTTACTTTAGAACCCACACCTCAGGATGTCTTGAGGTATAAAGTTAATATTCACCACCAATAAAGATATAACAAAACAGCCTTTCATGTTGACTATGCAGATGGATCTGAAAAGTAACAAAGCTACCTTCAGAGCAGTTGTCCAAGTGCCCCCTGGGTAGGGAATGAAATAAGTAAGTAGTAAATGTTCCCCAGCTTCCAGTATGGGAAGTTCTGCCATCACGCTCTCCTACTCATCACTGCAGACTCCTGGGCTACACAGAGATTTCATCTCCACAATACAGCGTGGAACTGATAGCTCCCAAATCTCTCTGCTTAACCTAGGATATACTTCTGCATTATCACTATCACCAGTGAGCTGAATTATATAAGGTAAATGCAAAATGGTTACAAAATGAAGTCACAGCTGAAGGAGTGGAAGCACTGTTGTTCATATTATTTAAAACTAGACTGCACACATCTATTAGGACTAAATAGGAGAACCCTGGTCAGAAGGAAGACAAGAACAAAATGTATTTCTCTCTCATTTCCCTGATGTTATGATTGCTTAAATCAATATTATCCCAGTATCCCCCAAGCTGAGTCAAAAAGGTTCATGCAATTACTTTACATAACCAACTTCAAATTAAATTACATAAAAGGTCATTTTTCCCATAACAGTCTCATTTGCATTTTGTCCTAGAAATGTGTTTCCTACTATCAATTACAGGGAAAAAACAAAACAAAACAAACAAGCCCTGGTTATGTGCCCCAGTCTGTTACTTAATACTTGAAGAGTGACTGTTTTCTGATTGGGAAGACTAAAAATTAAAAGTAAAATGGGTAAGATGGAAAGTGTAATGCATAATTCAGATCCATACCAATGCTGGCAATGTTTAGTATCATTCCTAGGTTCTGTTTTGGCTCAAGTTTTTTCCCCAATGGATTTTGAAGTTGACCATTACAGATGGCTTGTATACCAGGGGTAGGCTGAGACAGAAAAAGTTGAATATTATTAAGGGTTTCATTTCTTGTGAAGTTGAGCAGAGCTCTGTTCCACCCAGATAGTCACAGTAAAAGACAGACAATACTGTCTGTGTAAGCAATCTCAAACCACTCAGAATAGTGAAGAAGTATATCTCAGAGAACTCATGATCACTTCTAAGATGGATGCTACAGTATACAGAAACAAAACCTCTACTATTTTGAATTATAAAGGAATTAGTGACACACCAAGAAATGGTTTTTTGGCCTCACCTACCAGAAAGAAATCAAATAAACTGGTAAGTCAACTTTTTTACAACCCAGTAGCTTCATAAAATGAAGACGAAGATTAGATTCTAGTGAAGAGAAAATGCATAGAATCAACAGCAACCATCCTCCCTCTTCTAACAGAAACACAAGACAGGGGAAGCTGAATTTCACTCCCTTCAAATAATAACAAAAGTCTCCAGAGTTCAATTTAAAAGTCATATTTGCAGTCCCAATTCATCTAAATAGTGCTTTTGCTCATAAGAGAATCATGGAATGACTGACGTTGAAGGGATCTTGGGAGGCCTTTAGTTTATTCACCGTGTGTCCCCCTTCCCACCAAGCAATCTCAACAGCAAATTCAGAACAGGTTGCTCAGACGTTTGTGCAGTCATGTCTTAAAAATCTCAAATTTACGACCACTGACTCTTGCTGTGCTATTCACTGAAGAGTGTAGCTTTATATTCCTAGGAATATCCTCTGAGGTCCTGTCATTAGGTCCACCCTAAGCTTTCTTGTTTCCAGGCAAAACAAGACCGATTGTCCCAGATGCTCCTTACAGATTGTCTGTTCCAGCCCCAGCACCACCCTTGTGGCTCTTCACTAGACTTACTCATTTTTGGTTTTTACTGCCATCTTTCTTACAAGCATGAGGGGGTTAAAACTGGACAGAGTACTCCAGAGGTGCTTTAGTAAGTGCTGAGTTAAGCAAAGTAATAGTTTCCTCCGATCCTTATAATTATGACAAACACAATGTATCTAAACGTCTTCACCCCATACACAGTCTCTGGAGTCAATACACCATTTCAGGAGAGAGGTGCTTCCTCTTTATTCCCTTCACTATAGGAAATATAAAGGATTAACCTAAAGGACTGTCCATCAGAATTTCTGTTCTTCCTCTCTACTCAAGTGAAGTAAACATGCTAGAAGAGGGGAAGTAAAAAACTTTTTTTTTTTTTAACTTACTTTGCTGTAACTTTTGTGACAGTCTCTTGGAAAACGCCTCATTTTTCATTTGCACATGATGCATCTCCCAAAGAGACTGACCGCATATTTGAAATATCATTTAATAATCAGAAAGAGTGGAACATAAAAAAAAATCTCAATATTAAAAAAGATATCCAGGAAAATATTAACTGTGAAACAGACTGAACCACAAAGAATAATCTGATGAATGGGGGTATTAAACTAAGGATCCTTGAGTTTAATTTGTTCTTTGTCAAAGACACCTCTTGGATCTTTGTGAAAACAGAGATAGTTTCTGTGCCCATAAAATAGGGATAATAGATAGTGTATTCCTTTCTCACCAGGAAGGTTAGGAAGTACAGTCTTCCCAGGTTGTTTGGAAGCTGTCGGACAGTGCGTCCGACTCCTGCATGGTTGGCAAACATTTTTTTCCATAAGCAAAGTGTTTGGAAGCCACTCTAAGACAGATGTATTTGTGTCACCTGACCTAATCAGTGTTGCTGCACTCACCCTCAGATCTGCACTCCTCCCAAAACAAGCATGTGTGCTCAGAGCAATAACCCACTACAGTTAACCTACTGCCAGCCAGCCCTCTGCCCATCCACCCTCACACAGACACCAAAAGTAGCTGCTTTCCCACACTAATCATACTTTGCACAAGGTTTGTTTCCACATGGCTATTATTTTAAAATAACTTAGAATAAAAAAACTGGGTTTGTTAATGACTGTTTACTTAAGGAAGGGAAGAAAGAGTTAAACTCTAATCATGAAAATTACTAAACATTCCCATTCCAGATGTAATTTGAAGTGGGCATCGCAGGTTAATGGAAAAGCAGCCAAGATACTTCTAATAATTCAATTTTTCTTATCTTACAGTAGAAGTCTTCTAATAAAGGATTTATAATGGAACCCTTGAAAATGAGACTGGAAAACAAAGCATTTATTGTTTTATTCTTAAGACTAAAGTTAGTATTTGTATTTGAAGAAAAATGCACATAAGAAATGGGCCAGTACTTCATGCAGTCACCAGAGAGAACACAGCTGACATTCATTACTTATCAATGTAGACCAACAGTGGCAGTTGTACAGTTTACAAAAGAAACACACCAATTGTGCTATTAATATCGCACATATCTCTACTGAAATTGTTTTATTTCTTAAGTTTTCCAAATTTAAAACACTTCTGGTATAAATTCCTACTGTTAATAACAGTACATATTTTTAAGTATTTCCGAATCTACACTGGCTATGCATTGCTCTAATTTTTCAGATTATTATTCCAGATCTTTTTCTACAGTTATCATCTTTTATAAACAATATTAAGATATATGAAGCTACGTAAATTTTCAAGTCCTTCTACCAAAGTTTACCCTGGGTACTTATAAACTTAGTTGAAGTGACTAGAGAACTTAAACGTAAGTTAATTTTTGCCTTTGCTTCTGTTGCTGAGCTTCTACCCATCATCTGCACCCTTGCTTGCCTTCAGCAGTTCCCATTTGAGTCTGTGGATTTGTAGAAAGATTTTTTAGTGGGTACTTGAAAAAATATCCTCGAATTCAACTGACCAATTTTTTTTTTAAGCCAGAAGTCTCCAGTGCAAACTACATCATTAAAAGGGCTATCAATTACTTTGGAGAGCTTTGAACCAGTATTCATGACTAAGTACTCCTGATTTGAAATACAATGCAATGCATGCATTTTTTTATCACTAAGAAGGCTAATGTATGCTCATGTTTGATACATGGAAGGAGATGAGCAAGACTTTTCAAACAGCAGGATCAAAGTCTACTCATTTCACACGTGCCATCCATAAGTTTCTATTCTTAACTGTCATAATATCTTTTCTTGTGTCTTCTGGTGTCTAGAGCAAAAGCTTATCTTTAAGAATCTGTTAATACAATACTACTGTTTGGTTTATGTTTTTATTGTTCCTAGTTGAGTGTCAGGTGAGGCTGCCCCCTCATAACACGGTATGGACCTATCCGACACCTGCATCCTTGCCTTTGTCCTATATTCCCCTCTCCCCATTCTGAGCTTGCCACTGACTTTGCACATCCACTGAAGTTCACCAGATTCCTTCACGAGATAAATCAACCCAGTAAGTTACAAAAAAACTACCCCAACAAAAGCAGCAACAGTAAAAAAATGATGCAGTTTTTATGGTGGTTTAAAGAACTGAATCTGCTCAGGAAAAGGACTGAAGAGTCCCAGAACATGAGATTCTGTACTGACATGTCAGAGAAGGGAGAGAGACTAGCTACAGCAGCACTGTGCCTTCAGAGCAGGTGATCAGAGTACCCTTGAGTCTATGCTGGATGGAAGCCAGCTGAGCTACCCCAAGATTAGTTAAGTACACTTTAGTAAAGATAACAAAGGAATTTTTCAGCTTGAACCATCACAAGCTTACTGCCACTCAAGGTGACTAAGGCCTGTTGCTGTGGTCTTAGGAGCCAATAACAAGCTGGACACATTAATCCCACATGTAGGACTGTATTACACACGGAGTTGCCAATTACATCATGATATAAAGTAGTTCTGGTGCAAAGATTAGTCATCCACGAACTCATAGTCCTGAGGTAAGAAAAATCTGTTCTGCTTCTTAATGAGACTAGAATTTGGCAAGGTGCCAGTCATGTCCAGTGACTGCCAATCTGGCAGTGCTGTCTCCAAAGTCGGATGAGGGTTCTGCCACATTGGATTAATGATGACTGGACGAAAAAGAATCTCCATGGGATTCATAAAGGACCCATGAATGATGAACTATTAACATTGTCTTCTTTTTTTTTTAAATAAGGAAGATATTCTGCCTGATGAATGCCAGCAAAGGTGAGATATCTGTATGGAAGGACTGAGTCTCTGACCACATAGGTCAAGAAAGCATCTAGAGCAGAGTGGTTAAGAGAGAAGACAACCTTTTAAAATTTGATCCTTGTGAAAGGAAGCCAGTCTATTTGTTTACTTATATACCAACAGTTGTTAAACACTTTGAAACTGAGTAGTTTAGGATGTTGTAAAGAAACATTTGCATCTGTGTTTATGTTAACTAGCGTACAAGTTAATAATTTCAAGGTGATGCCCATTACTGTGTGTAATAAGACCAGATTACTGAAATACTCTGATAAAATGCCAGATCCTCCAGACAAGTCTACAGTGAAAACAACAGGTGCCAAAAGGCAATTCTGAAGATGCTGCACAAACTCAATGAAGTAGCAACAGTGCTGAGTAAAAAGAAACTTTACCTGACTATAGTTAACAGTAGAAGCACTGTCTGTAACGAAGCACAACAGCATGGCAGAATTGAATTTATGTTTATTTTACATATTTCTTATCACATACAAATTGTTTTTCTTGACTATGGGTGTATTTCACTTACTAGGAGTATGTATTCTTCCTTCTTGAAAATAAAGACATTAACTATTTCACCTATGTTATGCATTATTTAAAAACTCTAATTATGTGTATGCATAGGAATATTTGAGGAAAAAGTAATGACTGATTTGGGAACATTATCAGTCTAAAAAGATAATGAGTAATAATCAGAAACAACACTGCTCAAGAAAAAAAGAAACATTTCCAAATAGAACAAACCTTTAAAACCATCAGGATAGACTTCAGGAAGGAATTTAGTGCTGATGTCTCCTTGAACAAAGCGTGGATGGATGATCACTTCTCGAAGTAAAGAAATATTGTGAGCCACACCTGAAAACAAAAAGCAAATCAATACAAAATCAGATAACAATTATCACAAGTACATTAGGAAACAATTTATAAAAATATGAACTCTTATTCTGGAATAAATACTTGTTCACAACTTTGATACCACAGTACTGATGTAATTAATGTAGATTTATCAGTTTTGTTTCGCTCCTGCCTCAAGACACCCCTCTTAAACACTCAGTTTAATCAAAGTAAACAATCTAAATTTTCACCTCATGAAGCCTAATTCAAACGCCTAGTTAAATCAGGGACAGTAAGCACAATCAAGAGACTTTTAGCTCAGTTCTAGAAGATGTAGGCAAGACCAGAGCCATCTGTTTGAAATGACAGATTAGCCATTTCAATGGCTAATGACAGTAAATATTAACTCGATTCCAATGACTCCTGTGTGGAAGATATGCACCATGCTACACCTCAATCACAATAATGAAATACAGTAAAAAGTTTTGCCACTTAACATATAATTTTACAACATTTGTATAATTTGTAACTCATAAGAGACTCCTGTGGAACAAAGAAACTCATTGCTTCCTCCATATGTACCTTTATCCAACCCTGCCTGGTCAATTCCTTTATTGAATGTCCCAGTTCCCCTTTAGCACTACTCCATGACCCTGCTAGGCATTTGCCCCCCCCCTAAAATTATTTCTTTAATTTAAAAATTATTTATTATAGAGCCTTTGTAGCCAGCTTTGCCCTTTAATTTCTTTGAATATTATATTGCTTTATTTTTTCTGAATTTCTTCATCTCTTTTCATTCCACTTCTCAGCCTGAATATGATGGTCATTAAAAGTTATTTCCCTGTAATACTAAATACAAGGAAGTCTTTATAGGAGTTTGGAGAGGAAAGGTGGTGCAAAAAAAAAATATTAAAAAAAATCCATAGATCATTTAAATTGCCTTCTCCTTACTGCAAATAATTTTCAAAAAGAAGATACTTTCTCTTCAGAGAGTAGCACACAGGTAGTACACGTGAAGGGAAAGTTTAAGATAAGAAAAGTTTAAGCTAAGAAAACCACCATCTTTATCTCACCTTCTTCTCAATTTTAGAAAGAGATTGAACAGAAAATCTGAAGAGCCATGAGAGTTCAATCCCAGTATGATTACACAGAATAACACTGGCTCATATACGTTAATATTTCTTAAGGGAAGCTGAAACAGACATGCAGTTCAGGAGCATCGCATGGGTGGCTGCAGGTGTGGATCTATTCCAGGTACAGAGAAATGAGGAAGCTGCTATGGGAAAGAGGTTATCCAACCTCAGCTGGGCACATTCTCATCCCTCAGGAAATACAAAGTAATTCACATTCTTTCCTCTCAATGTCAGAGGAACAGGTAACCCCAAATCACATTGTGTTTGCCAGGTCATATGAACTTTGGCTTTAGCTACACACCATGAAGTAGAAAATGCAGAGCACATCACAAAACATTTTTATTTTGTAAAAATCTATCTACACATTCAGATCTCTTGTAAACCACAAAATTCTGAACTTCAACTTTAGATATGCTTACTTACAAGTTATTATGATTGTGATGACATGATTATGATTAATGATGACATGACTCAAAGTTATTTGCACTTTTTTCTAAAACCTTTAATTTTAAATAACACTGAATAATAATTCATTGTAAACTCAAGTATTTCAACTGTAAATTAAGTTATTTGGAATTTTTTCCTTTATCAAGATCTCACCACAGCAAAGATAATAGCAACACAACAAATGCAAAGTGCCGTGGCTACAGAAGGAAATTCTTTTGCCCTTCTACTTCTTTTTCTTGTGTTTTTCCAGTTTAGAAGTATGAACAACATTCTTGTTATTTTATATGCAGACCAGTTCAAACAGTTTCAAGGCTTTCTTCCCCTACTAGTCTGCTGGTGTGAATTTTCAAGCTCTATGTGTGGTCATCACTGAAACCACTTTCAACACACTGCGTCAGTCTCATTGAATCCTGAAGTCACAGCTTTAGAGACTAGTTCATGAGCCATTAAGTAGCACATTACAGAACTAGTTCAATGATGACATGATAAAAATTTGTCCATTTGATTAAAAGATCAGCTTCCTTTTGTTGCCTGCAACATAAATAATCATTCACAGACCCTGATTTCATAAACACTGAATGAAACTCACACTGCAACTCCACTAAGCAAAAAAAAATTAAAAATCTTATGCTAAATGACTATAACTCAGAAACAAAGAACGTCTGGCTTTGGCTGCTAAAATTCCCCACAAAATTTCTGATTTGAACAGTAACTTGAAATATCAGAGAGACTTTATCTATCAAGCACAGATTCAGGACTATAATTCAAAGACAATGAGGAGCTTTTCAACACTGCCCAACTTTGAATCCAGGATTTAAACATGCTACAATGTGTAACCAGATCATCTCACATTTTTCTTTCCTTAACTGCTATAAGATCCCTGGTGAGACGATGGTTGATGACAGATGACAGAGCTTGTTTTCTCAACTGACTGCCCAAAAAGACCTAAAAATCAAAAAAGTACTATGAGTATTTTTAATTATTTCCAACTCGTGTGCACCAAAAAAACAGAGGCCTCTGTAATGTTTTTAAACTTCAAAATTCCTCTAATAAGTTAAACAGACAAGCCTAGGTGCTTGGGAAGCAATATGACATATATTTTACATACGCAAACTAAAAATTTAATACACAAGTTTCCCTTTAAAGTATCAAGAAAGGCTATCTTTATCAGTCCCTGTGATCATTATGTGAGCAATGACTGCATGGTTGATCTGCTTCTCAAGACTAAGTTGATACCTTTAGTGATATTCCAAATCATACGGGGTTTTTTTTTAAAAAAAAAAGTACCAGTGTAATCCTTCAGAAGTCTAGAAGTTTTAGATTTGCAATTTAGCGTGACCTCTGTCAAAGTTCATAAGGTCTCCATCTGTGTGTAAGTAACTGCTAGGCTACAGAAATATGGACCCCTAGAGCAGCTTGCTCCTGACTACCTGCTGCTTCCAAAACACTGGCCAGACATTAGCCTCACACTCTCACAGGATCAAACAGAGGCTAACAGGCAGTGCTTATTTCATGCAAAGTTAGACACTAAACTGAAGTATATTGTATTTATGTTGCAGTGGTTTTCAGGGAATTTTGCTTTTTCTTGACCAGGTCTACAGTCTGCCAGGAACAAAATCACATTTGTTAGCGTGACAAGCCATGACATTTTCAACAAACAAACAAAATCCTTAACTATATCAATTTATTTCCCCCCAGAAAACAAAATTTCACTTCAGCACCATCTTTTTTACGTTAAGACTGATGCAGAACTGCAGTTACAGTTATATTCTTCTTCCCTTTAAGTCAAAATACAATAAAAAATAATAATCACTGTTCCTTGTACCTCTATTGTTTCATTTCACTTGGTTGTATTCTTCATAAAACATTACATCAGTAGAAGCTCAGTTTAAGATATACCTCTTGGTTTTCAATTTTTACACACCATTTTCCAGAATACACTTCTAAAAGAGAGCACATCAGCATTTAACTTCTGGAGATCTAATGAAAGTTTTAAAAATTATATATTCATATGCTTTATATAAAATATGTATCCTGAGGTTCCATTAATTTTCCAGTTAAATTGTAGTTATTGCCTAATGAATACAGGAACACACTAAATAATCACACTGTTCCCCAAAGCTTATTAGCAACCCCTGTTTGAAGAAGCCCTCATTAAAAAAAAATAAATTAGAATCAGAAGAAATTACTCTCCGTACTGCCTGTCTCTATCTTGCCTCTTTCCCTTCCTCATTCTCTGCCTTAAAAACTCTAAGTATACCAGATTTTTCACTAACTTACAAAATGTAGCCTAACTCCTAAGCTGTACTCACAAGAAAACAGCAACACAATAATAAAATCCATTTTATAGAAAACTAATTTTATAGTAGGTTTATGAAAAGGATATCACACCACATTTTTACTCACTAAAAATCAGAAGTTGGAATGCCAAGGCACAAAACCATAGGCAATGTTTTCACTATAAATATTTACTGACACTAAACATATTCAGTGTTGATTAGCCTTTTTACAGTATTAAGCTTCTGTCATCTTGATGCCTGCAAACACAAATCTGCATTTATCCACAAACTTAATTGGAGTACTACATGCCTCTCTGTAGATAAGCAGTTGAGCAGACTTAACTTGCTGATAATTTCAAATTGTACTAAGTGGAACAGAAGTAACTTTATCTGCATACATACTGATTGCAAAACCAACGTGTGGAGTACAGTAGTAGAGGTTTCTCTTTTTAAAAATCCAGCAAAGCTAAATTATCCCTCAACAATTTAAATGCTCAATAAGAATAAATGTGATGAAGCTTAGAAGGCATCCTGTTTCTATAAACAAAATATTAAAAAAATATTAACTAAGCTCTACACTGAGCATTATGAAACACTGATTACATTACTGTCCACTTAAAACAAGAACATTATCCGATTTGCATAGACTATGAAAACACCACTTACTTTCAACACATGAACTTCTCAAGTCCATTATTACTACCCAGCTAGCCTCCACATTTGCAATTCCAAAAGTTTTCATAATATTCCCCCAAACCCTCAACATTGAACTGTTTAATTGTCTTTCAAAGTTTGTGTTTTGCTACAATTCACTTCAGAGCAGGCTATATGCATACAAAGTCCCATCCCAAAAGCAAGAAAAATAGAGTTTTTAGCTTTGTAATTTTAATACACAAACATCCACATAAAATTCTCACATCGTATCATTACAGCACTGACCCTCAGAGCTGAACATGTATTTCAATTAAAACAACAATTCTTTCAGATATTCAGGTCTGGAGATCACAGAACTCAGAATAAAGGGGTAAAAGCAGATAATATATGGTAATATCCTACTGTAAAAAAACAAGTTCAAACTGAAACTAGATTTTGTACTGCATGTAGTTCTGAACTTCTTAGCAAGAGTAAGCAGACCATTATTTACAGGATTAGCAAACACATATGAATGTTTGAATCAGTAGAATAATTGGAAGCAGAAGTTAAGCAGGCTTTGTCAAGAACAAGTGAAAGAAAATGAATGGCCATTCTGCCATCATCCTCTCCTCAGCCATCCTTTTACTCTAAAGATGGGGAATAGAACACTAGGACAACTTTAACCCTAAGTGCCATAACTAGAAATAATAGCACTTGTCTTTCAATGACTCCTCAACCTGGCACATTGCATTTCTTGTTTTTCACTGCCACAAGTCTTTTTCCCTTAATAAAAGAGAGAAAAAACCACACAAACAAAAACAAAAACTTACGTGACAGAAAAGGTACCTTATTTTTCTATTCTGCACCAATAAGACTGCCTTCCTCTTTTACCTGTACTTCAATTGTTCTTCCCTCTTTCTTTTCCACAGGACAGCAGTAAACTATAACCCTTCCTAAATTACACACCATAACATTCCACTGACAAGTTGCCATTCCCACTCCCTCCCTTGTCACTGGCTTAAGAAAAGAAGAAGAGAAACAGAAGCAGCATCTTCCCTCATGCTACCATCTGAACTCCAAGCTGATGCTACTAAGCATCCTGAAATGGTCCTTTCTAATGATTTCAACCTAAACTTGATTCTTTCCCTTCTCCAATTTCAGTTTCCATACTGATACACTTGGGAACCTGCTGGTCCCTATTGCAAAGGTGAGAACACAAATACTCTTGCAGATGTACCAGTGTGTTACCTCTGCTATGCAAAAGGGAAATTCCACAGTTCAGTTGTATGACCTGTTGCAGCACTTTTCAAAAGCACAACCAGAAAAAACAAGGTTCATTTCTTTTTTAAGAACAAACACTATATGCAGTTTTGCAGTTAAATAGGCTTACACACAAAGATTGTTTTGTTCACAATACCAATGAGCACACTTGCATATTTCCATGGGATCAGAATACAGGAGAATGTAAAACTTACAAGTATACTGCCATTGAGATAAGCCTTTTAAGTTAAAACAAAATCATTCAGTACTTTATGATGTTTGGATCCAAAATAAAGTTTATTGTGAAAAGTTTTGTATCTGAAATTAAATTATTTGAAATAAATTATAAAATACTAAAATTAAAGTTGAGGGCTTTTTCTTGTGCTCTAGGATGATCCAGGGAGGTTGGGCCACATGACCCACTGTGGGCCCTTCCAACCTGACCCATTCTGTGACTCTTGGAAAGCCAAGCCCTTCTCAGAACACTAAGCACAGCACTCTTTTTCCTCCCAGTTAATGTTTATGGTTGCCAAAACTCAAGACAACAGTTCTGCTGCCACTGTTCTGGCAGGTCTCCCCTCATATCAGAGTTAACTTCTATATTCCCCTTCCCCTCAGACATTCACCACAATTATTTACCACTTTTCTCTTTTCTATTTTATGTTTGCTCTTTTACCCTACGCTGGACGATTCTCCATTCCCAGCTGGTGGCTCCCTTATTTCCCCCTCATTTCTACTCCTTCTTGCTCTATCTGCTGCTTATGCTTTCCTCAGATGTTCCTTTTTCCACTCTTCTTTCTCTCAAATGGTCTACTACATTGCTCTCTCCACATAGCAAGCAGGAACTCAGAGAACAGTTGACTTGACACAAAGACTGTTAATTTCATGTTACTGCTTTACATTTGAATGCACAGGGAAGATAAAAAGCGAACAGAGGTCAAAGGAAAGATTACAGGAATCTCTGCACCCAAGGATATGAGCTATCTGTCCATCAGACCTCTAGTGAATTAATAATCAGTTCCACTTGCTGCATAAGCATAATCATTTCTTTTATCTAAATAAATAAAAACAACATTCATGAATAAACTTTCCAGAACTTCATACTGGATTTTACATACGCCTTTGACAAGGTGGTGTCAGGTAAAAGGCTGGACTAAATCTCAGAGGTCTTTTTCAACTTGGTTGATTCTGTGAAATGAACACATTATGCAGCATCAGAAAATACATGACAAACATATGCTAAAATTTTAGAAAAACTGAGAAGGAAATCATACCATATCATGTCTACACACACAGTAGATACATTGAGAGGCATTCTTTCAACACCCTATTTCTGTTATTCAAATTAAACAGAAAAGCAAAACAAAGTTTCTGAAAAAAGTATCATAAAATAAGAGAGATGAACTACTAACGACAGCCCATGCTCACAGGAAACAATTTGTGCCTAATCCTGATGAGCAGCAGTGCCTCTGTGCTTGACTGGCATCTCCAACTTTTGAGTATTCACAAATTCTCCAGTAACTACTGGACAAAACAAGAAGCACATCTTCTTCAGACAAATCTGGGTTGGACCCTTAACATGAATCATCCCTGAACTACACTGGAAGACCAAGAGATAAAAATGCTACCTACTTAGATCCTTTCTGATTCAGAAGTCTCAACAGAGGAGTCAGTTCCAGTCAGAACAATTTAGACTGTAAAGAACCTCAAGAGATCATTTAATCCAATACACAACTGAAAAAAGCGCTATCCTAGACTTTCATCTACTCCCGTTAATAACAATGGAGATATTACACTGGAGGAAAAAGATGGAGATTACATTCCCATGACCACATTTAATCTATCTTGACGCAGTCTTGAGTTAGTCACACTTTTAGAATCTACCAATGAAGAGACTATATTATTTCTTATTTCAGTGTGCACAAGTTGTCACCAGCCAAAAACGTAATAAAGTGTTAAGGCAACAGGCATTTTCAGGGCACAGTATTGTTGCAAATATCCCAATTTGATTTATTCAACATTTATAATGAAGATACTGCTACTACAGGCACTATATGATGCAGCCTTGGTTCCTTAAGTCAAATTTTGCTTAAGTCTGCTTTCTTTACAAATATTAGACTACTTTTTTTTAATTTAATTGATTTCCTTCATGATGTTGTCAGGCAGATCTAACCGGGAAGGACAGCTAAACCACGAATTCAAGGCCAGGTACTATCTGGTCCTAGAAAACAAGTCAATAAAGACTGTAGTCTGAGGACTTGTTCCCTGTAAGCTGAATGGAGCTAAAAAGCAATGGGGTAACTTGTGGATATCTTAAAGTCACAGCAGTAGAAACTGAATGTTTGCTCATACAGCAAAGTCCTTGCATTTCACGCTGCCAGCATGTCTCAACTCAGCCTGGATGAGTCACCCTCCTGGAGGGTCATTGTGCTACTTCAGTCCTGGATTCTCTAATGGGACCGCCATGAATGATATTATACAGTGGCATTTGCTCCAAGAGGACACTTGTCTTCTAAGAACTGGATAAAAACCACTGATTTCACGCAGGTCAGTAAGCAACTATCGAAACAGTAGTGACTAAAAGTCCTTACCAACTTTTGCCTGCTTTGAACTGGTGACACAGAAGTGATGGGAAAGACTCCATTCTCCATTAGCAGTCCCTAAGCTACCCACTACATGGTCCTTGACCTGTTACCCAGTCACCCTATCCCATTCCCACCCTATGTGAGTGAACAAGCATCTTTGTTTATGGAAATTGCAATCCTTGGGAATTTAAATCTAAAATTCTCACAGTGTACATTATCAGTACAACTGACACTGACTTCAGCTGGTATTACTTAACTAAAATGCTTTGTAACTCAGAAGAGACTTATAACTTACAGGGAAAAAACACACAGTCTCTAAAACACAATACAAACATAAATGCTGCTTCCCAGGAAATCAGGAGGGCAAGAGGGCTGTGTTCTGAAATAGGAATCTGAAGCACACTATTCAGGAAGACTACAGTAATCTCTAGTTATGTACAAGCTTGCTATTCAAACATAAAACCAAGTAATTTCAAAACTAGATTAAAAACTATTTCGTGTCTTTTACTGACAAAAACTCTGTTATGGAAAAAGGTTCATGTAAGGCACTTTACATAAGATCAAGGTGGTTTAATATTGTGTTACATACCACCTAACATTTTAAAGTAAAATCATGCACAATCATTTTAGAAAAAAAGGAGTTCTGCACACATCAATGCAGTTTAGAACATTACAGACTGGACAGTTTCTACCAATTACACTATCAAGAATCACAGGTCAAACATACTATATTATCCACAAATTTTCCATTTCAACTGAACGCTGAGAAGAAACTATCAGCTGTTTAAAACTACACAAAAATCCCATTGGTTTTCAAATAGAAACCACTAGCCACTACAAGTAAAAATGTGTTCTGAAAATTCATCTACTTTTGAAATGTATGGTACATTTCATTTTGTGCTTTGCAGTACTTTAAAAAAGAAAACATTCCCTCCCTGTAGTCCATGTATTATCTCTTTCAATATATTTAATAGATTAAGAGCTTTTTTCAGATAGAAATACTACAGAGATATCAGAAGTGAACACAAATGCATACATGCACACTAATAAAAAGACTGTAAAAACCTCAAGAATACAAATTAGTACTTTTCTGGTGTAAAGTGTCACATCCTTTAAAGGCATTTATATATCTGTGGAACTGTTATTAGCTACATACACATCTGTGTAAAACACCTAAGGACAAATGATCAGGTTCCATCCCACATTATAGTACACAATAAAAAATGATGCTTCCCACACAATTGCAATATTCTCATTAAATATAATACCTCTAAGCATCACTTGCTATTAATACAACTCAGTGTGAATCCAGAGCCTGTTTCTGTTAAAAACAACACCAACAAAAAACAACACCAAAAAAAATCCCACCTCACATCAGTCAACTACAGCGGTATAAATTTCTCTGTCATATAAATTTACTCAGCTGTTATACAGCAGGGGATTACATCAGCACATTGTATTGCAATAGCCTAATGGCTCGAGTTGCACCAATATAAAACCCACTTTAGAGTTAGTAGTTCATTTACAATGGCCAATTCTACCATGTATCTAGCTACCCTGTTGTAGAGGGCTGTTCATTTTCCCCTAGATATATAAATCTTTCAAGTATGATACGGCATCTGTAGTATTCAGCAGCCAGCATTAAAGCCAAACCAAGTTTTACAGAAACTTTTACAGAAATTTTTACCTCTCTTATCCTGAGTTGTGTCCTTCCTATTTTCCATAAGGAAGACCTAAAGATTTTTCCCACACAAACCATGACCTCCCTCACTAAAACCTAGTAAGAACGAAAGGGTCAGGGTTGATTCACCCCTGCTGCTTGGAAAGGCTGGAAGAACAGCTACATCTCCTACGCAGTCAGCCAGCAAGAGCTGAAACACATGCTGGCCAACAGTCTGCATCTGTATTTGCCCAAACCTAAACAATTACCTTGAAAATAAGAAAAATATATACATACACAATTAAATACTGCATTGTGATATCTACTATCAATATACATAACTCCTATAAAATGGCAACTACTTTAAAGTTCTTACAGTACAGTGGCCTTTTTTCCCCTCTACAACATAATAAATCAATTATATGCTACCATTCTGTGAGAACTATGAGTTTAAGGAAATTATTTAAATATTTATCTCATAATATTCAAAGAAAAAAATGGATGAAAAATTGGCTCTTTACAGTTGATGTATCTTCTCAGCTTAATTAACACAAGCTTCTCCCATTTTAATTTGCACTTAAGAAGCAGGAACTTTACTCAATTTGCTAATTACTACATTTTCAAGCTGTTTTCTTGAAATAGATGACAGCCTACCACACTAGGAATCCAAATTTCTCTAGTTACCTCGAATTACGTAATTGTCCAAAGCCTCTTCCATTCTTTTCAGTGCTTCAGCTCTATTAGAGCCATAGGTAATCAGCTAAAGAAAAAAAAAAAAGGTATTTACGTCACCTAGAAACTAAATGTTTGCCTCTAGAATCTGAATAGCATTTAAAAATGAAAATGATTTGCAGAACTTCTGCAGTCACAAAACCCTTTCTTGCACATTACTGTATCTGTGCTTCAGAGGCTCCCTGAAACATCAAGAAAAAACTAAGATATCTTAACCCATTCACTCAAAGAAGGCCAATCATTTCTCCTTCATACAAATTTAATCATTTAAACAAGCTCCCAGAAAAATCAGAGCAAAGGTTCAATATCCAAGTTTACTCTCCTGACTCATAATGCCTAACCAACTTCAAAAGATGTAATTTTTTTGACAACTGAACTCTGACTATGATGTCATATTTTAATTTTACCAATATGTTACTGATTCATAAGAACTAACACTAAGAGACACTATCAACCATTTCTTTCAATGCTTCTTTTTGGAAGCCAGAATTATTGACATTTTCATCCTGGCTAGACTATGTTAACAGAGATAGATTGGCAGCATCTAAATCAGGCAGTACTGGCTGATTTTTAAATCACAATCTTTTTAATAGTCAGAAACTGCAGGACAAATAAATTACAGTGTCAAAAGGTAAAAAAAAAATTATTTAGAAATGACACTAAATTTCCTCCACTCCACATTTCCCTTCACTTCTCTTATATTCCCTTGAGGCCTGTTATGCCTGGCACCTTCAAAATACTGATTTACCAATCCTTGAACATGCTCTCACTTAAAAGATTCATGTATAGAATTAGTGCTTCATACTTTCAGAATATTGAAAAACAATAATCAACTCACTTTTGAGATCATGGGATCATAATAAATGCTAATATCACTTCCTTGTTGTATTCCACTGTCAACACGTACCTTCAAAAATAAGAAGTAAAAATAATTACATATTGGTGTGAAAAAAACATTTCAGCCCGAGGATCAAATCTACCCATCAACCTTACAACAAACACCCTCAAAGCTTATCAGGTACATTTTACCCTCTGGAAGAACTAAAATAATTATTTGTTTTTCAGAGAATCTGAGAGGAGGGAAGGGAAGCTTTTTCCTCCACCAGGAACATTTGAAAATTATTCTCTCCTTTAAGAGAAACTTGACTGCAATCTTCAGTCAATAGTCAAAATTCTCGATTGTTCTCCAGAACGCACAGTAAACACACTAAATTTGATCTAACAATTTAGGTGGTGTTACACATTGGCTTCAACTCTGAACATGTCCAATTCTGATTTACTCCCTGGAATAAAACACAGTTGTAATTATTTTTCTGATTGGCATGAAGGATGACCCTTATAATCACACCCTTTCTGCATCTATATATAATCATATTCCTCATGTTCCACTACAGCTATTCCAAGGGTTTCAGTAGGAATAGAAGTAGAGAGCATTCAGCAGGAACTTTGGAGTTCTGCTTTATCAGCTCCATAGGAATACTGATCCTGTGGTTTTCATGTCTGTAACACTTTCCTTCTCTGCCTCACCCTCTCAACTGTAAAACATTTTTTTTCTGTTGCTGCTGTTCCCCTGAGGCTTTAATGTTTACACAGCTTTTTCCATGGCTTTGCTTTGTAAGGACACAGCCTCAATTAAAGCTCTGATTCTGCAATATTCATGGAAAAAAATAACACAAGTTCAAAAATTTCTTTTGAAGAGTCTGATTGCTGTTAACCAGCCAACAAGTGAGTTAGTATATTGCTGATTCTTGTTTTCATCTCTCAGTTTGATTTCATCACTGTAACAATGAGGTTAGCCATATAAAACTTTTCAAATGAGCCATTTCTGGGGAATAAATATTTATTAAATTGTTGATTCTGGAATTTGAAATATTTTTTAAAAAATAATCAAAATAACTCGAGAGCGATAAACGCATTCTGGGGATCATCAGGATGGAGGGCTCTAATCAAAGCTGTTGAAGCAGCAGGGCTCCGATACACCACATTGTAAAGGGGGTGGGAAAGAGGGTCCTGGAATCTCACTTAAATCTTCACCTGTGGGAAGGAACCTTTGTAATAAACAGCAGCTCATCTGTCTGCAGCAAGGCAGAAAAAGGTCAATGTAACGGCTGTTAGGCCTTTAATATTTTAATTTAGGCAATTATCAAGGGACCACATGTAGAACCTCTTGTCTACAGAATCCACATGAGGGCATGATGATGACTTTATTATCCAAGTGACATAAAAAGATACCCTAGCAGGTGTACTCACTTTCTTCAGTAAGAAACACTGTCTGACTAGTTTTTAGGACATTATCTTTACTTTACAAATAAATCTGCTTATTAATAAATTTATATTTATATATTTATGTTTACATATTTATATATAATTTCTTCTTTATTTGTGTTTGTTTAGCATATTTATTCATATATAAGGCAGTATTGCTTCTCTACCACTTTAATCACATCTTATCTGAAAGTGCTTTATCTATGCTTAACTGGGCTCCCTGCTACCTACATGAGGTACATTTAACATTAGCTACTGACAAGAAGGTAGCTCAGACATATCAATATTACAGAAAAAACATGCAGTGTATGTCTTAGCTTCCTTTCTTCACACTTTTCCCTATGTACAATATCCTAAAAAAGTTTAACATTTTTTATAAACTATTGCATAATTTCCTTTTAAAAAAAAATCTGGAGTCCCCTGTAGAAGTTTAATTTTCATAAAATAAATTCAAGATGACTGAAAAAATGACAGCAGAAAAGCAATACATTTATACCATCTTCAGTTCTCCCTGTGGTGCTTACATTTTCAGAGGCTGGTAACAGTAGGTGATTTTATAAACTATATGGTGTGACAGAACTTAATGAATATTGGATGAAAAAGAAACCCTAATTCAACAGATACTCATCGTAATGTGTTGAACTTGATAAACAACAGCAATATTTACCAGACCTCCAGCATTTACTTCTGCTTAACATACTTCCTTTCTTTTAGCCACTATTTAAAATATCAAGGAAAGGCTAGGGTTCAAGATCCTGCTCTATCCTAGAGCTCATTCCTATTACAGGCCCAACACTTTGCTGTTGTATTATCCTTATGTGTTATTACAGTAGGACAACAGTAAAATGAAAGATAAAAAATGCTTAAGAGGTTAAAAAAAACCAAAAGCACAATCTATGTCTCAGCCCTACAATGAACTAGTACATCAAATTCAAGATAGGAATACCTACAGATTCTAGTACTTCTCAATTCTTTGCTATATCTAAGAACTTTTTCTTTCTGGTAAGAGCCATTAAAATACCAGACTGCTTATCACACTGGCAAAGAGCAATGCTGGAGCTCTCCAGATATGGCAGTACATGTTGTGCAGGAGCACTGAACATCAAAGATTACTATCACGGTACAGGGGTTTGTTTGTGGTCACTTATCTTAAGCTTCATTATCAAAGACAAAAAACGTTTGGTATTTATGAGCACCATGTTCTGAGGAAATTACAGACTACATAACAAAAATAGCCAGCGTATTCCTCTCTATGGCTGAGGAACAGCCCTCACCAGCCATGTACATACACCAGTTCTACCAGCATGAGCAGCTGACACATAGGCACAGGTAGACAATCAGAGCTAACTGGAGACACAGAAGAAATGAATTGCAAATACATTTGGCAATACACTATTTATAAACTGAACTCACTGTGACACGCTACAAGTCTCTGCTAACTTTTCTTAAGATAAATTGTTGACAATTCTAAAATCTAAAATGTGGAAAGTAAACACTGTGGTACAATGGGCCTGAAACACTGAACCTTTTTAGTCATATTAATTTTGTTCTTAGCAGCATGACATTCTCAGGAGAGAAATTAGTTTCACAGTGGCAGAAATATATGTATTAACACACCAATTCATGAGCGTCTACATAAAAATAGTTGTTCTATTTTTAATACGACAGTAGAAGAGGAAGAGAACAGCCTATACACTCCATATGAGCTCCTCAAACCATTGCTCTGAAGCCTCCAGTGTAATTAAAATCTTTTTCTCTGGTACCACGATGGACCACGTGAAGCAATCAGGCATCTCCCACCCTTCATTTTCAATTCACCTCTCCCCCTAAGCACAACTCCCAGCCCACCCCGACTACCTGACAAGTGACAGCCCAATCTGATTAAATGCTTGCAAGGGAGGGGACTCATGGGCCTCCATGACAGGCCAAAAGTGATCACCATGGAGATACATAATTACAGCTGTCAACGCATCTACTGTCCTGCTGGCATCAATTTGATTGCTCCCAGCAATAATGATAGACAAAGCTTAGTGTGCACTCTCCTACACCCAATCACTTTATCTATTCCGTGGTCCATTTAGCTGACATGCAACATTCACACAAGCAAATAACAGCAGTAAGCAGAACATTTAAGGCATTTTAATTGTTTTTTCTTTGTATGGATGGCTTACAAGCGCAAATGTTATTACATAAAACTCCTGCTGCAGCATTAATTGAAGAAAGATTTGGTGGGACAAAGACTGTAGGGGGTATAGTTTGTCCATTATCACTTGTACTTTCAACAGGTCTCACGTTTGGAAAATTGCAAATTGCAAAAACTTGCAAGGCCAAATGTTTGACATCCTGTTAGCTATTACAACATGGTGAAAACTTCTAACAACCACTGGAGTATTCATTATAAATTCTTATTAAATACACTCTTTATTTCATTAAAAAGAAGTTTGGATACATCCAATGATACCTTTTTCCCTCATCTCCTCCTTAAGAGTATATAATGGCTTTTAGATCTTCACAATTTTTTTCTGCTTTCGGACTTTGAACACAGCATGAAGCCTTAAAGACCAGAAAGGGTCAGGTCCCTTTGGAAAGTACATGGGCAAAAACAATTCAGAAAGCAAAATAAATCATATATCCAATAACATCTCCACATTTACGATTCCTCCTGTAATCTTTCACTATTTTCCGTGCAAGCAATCAGACTGAATAATTGTATTCACAGATGGTACAGTCTCATCATTCCACTAACTGACAGTGTCACGTATATGTGCACTTAGACTGCCTTGATTTTACAGAAAGGCCTTTAAACACAGCAGAAAACATTGTTTGTTAAACAGTTATTCCATATAGTTAGACTATATACTGAAACACGTAATAACCACTGCAAGAAACTCATCTCTAACATCTACAAAGCTAAACAAAAAGCACTGGCAGTTTCTCACCAGCGTCCCCAGTTCTCTATGCTTAAAGAGCTGACTCAACATTTCACTGTCCTTTCCAATGGTCACAGTATTTTTACTAAAGTTGCGTTTGAAAAACTTAGGTTGAAAGTTATAGAACAAATTATTTCAACACTTAATTGCACAAATCGGTTTTTCTATGTCCTATCCCCTCTCTGGCAAAAAGCTGGAAAAAGGGTCTGATTTACAAAGCCGCTGAGTATTTATAGTCTCTGCCTATTAGAGAGAAACTCAGCACCTCCGAAAACCAGAACCGAGTTACTTACACTTGGCACATGCAATGGTTCCTGATACTGAGACAGTTTACCAATGGATGGCAGACCAAAAGATTTGTAGGGGTCCTGAAATAAAATTCAACAGGAGAAAGCATTAAGCTTTTACAGATGTGGAGCAGATAATGTTAAAAAGCTTGAAGTCTAACAAAAACTGCTATTGGAATGACTTTGTTTTCTTCCCCAGAATTACTTGTGTTGAAAAATATTTCTTCATCCATCTGCCCCTGCAACTCCAAACAGAAATGGAAGCATATAAATTCTCTTGCATCAGTCAAAAAGCATGAAAGAAGTGCTCTGCATACAGTTACAGTACACCACTAAAACAAAAGATAAAAAGATGACATTTTCATTAGCTACATTGTGCCTTGGAAGAAGGATGGGAAAGTATTCAGAATGGTGGGACTGAGAAGAAATAAGAAAAATATTTCAGAGATAAAAAGGGACATTAGAAATTCAATAATCTTAAGAAATCAAACCATTCTTTATGTCTTCGGAAATCTCCTACATAATGCAACATCAATATAAACTTAATAGGACAGCAAAAAAATATATGGCCTACAGAATTACCAAATTCATGGCAACATAGTTGGATTCATTACTTCTATAGGTGAGGGGATCCAGGTTGAACAAAAAAAAAAAAAAAGACCCAATCATCAGTTACTCCAGGGTAAAGCCTACTAATACTCAGAATAGCTTCCATGCCAATCACAGGGCAAATATTTATTCTTTATCAAAATAGTTTGCACTTGTAATCACTAGAGCAAGTTGAAGATTATGGGCATGTCACAAAGGGGGGGAGGGGAAAAGTAAAATAAGATGCTCTAGGTCAGAGAAGTCGCAATAGTTAAGCAAAGGAAGAAACATCTGAAGATGCTGAATTATTTTTAAAAAGCAGAGTTACCTAAAACATTCCTGAAACAAAATTAAGAAAGCTAGGCATTATTTTCCAGGCCCTATCCCTGGCAGTGTTCAAGGCCAGGTTGGGTGTGGTTTTGAGCAACCTGGTCTAGTACAAAGTGTCCTTGCTCAAAGCAAGAGGGGTGGAACTAGATGACCTTTAAGGTCCCTCCTAACCTAAATGAGTCTGTAATTCTATGATTTTTTTACTTAAGAAATCTTGATTGTCATATATAAAAAATGACAGTAAAAAGACATTACCTTGAAATATCCTAAACGTGACTGAAAATGGGTTTTAAATTTTTGTAAGCTTATTTAAGGCGAGATAGAGTCACATCATAATTATAAAGTTATTGTTTTGGAATGTACTTTGAAAGTTTGTCCTATAACCTGTAGTTTCAGAAGACAAGTAACTTGCTTTTCAACCTTTCAAAAAGTTTTAGTAAAACAACAAAAATTCTGTAAGACGTTGAATTTCAACTGTCTTTTTAAGTCAACAAGTTTCAGATTTCAGTCAGAAGATTTCACAAACCTGGAAACAGTAGTTAACCGTACAAAATAACTCCAGCAATGCATCATTGAATGTGAACAGAACAGATAGGTTTACTTCTAATGATATTTGCTCAATTACCTCTTTTACCATCGTTAATTTTGATTTTCAGAAAAAAAGCTATGTTGAAATACACACCGTATTTTTATTGGAAAAATAAGAACTCTACAATTCTACAAAACCTCACTAACCATTCGTGTTACATGCTCTAAATCATGACTTTCATATGATATTCCTTGACTTCACCTTGGCATCTATCCACACCTGGGTATTATTACGCCACAATTCAACCACCTACCCTCCTCCCCATTACCACTCATTTACCTCAGCATAAACTCGACATTCAACCGCCCAGCCGTTGATGGGAATATCAGCCTGTTTGTGCCTGAGAGGGTAACCCTTAGCAACACGGATCATTTCTTGGACTAAGTCCAGGCCGGTAATGCATTCTGTGACGGGATGTTCAACCTGCAAGGTCAAGAACTGTCAGTCAATAGGTAACAAAAAAACAGCAACAACAAAAAAAATGCCTCTCTGTAAACAAACACAGATAAACAAGAAATTTGACCAGCCAAAGAGCAGACAAAGAGTATGTTTATGTTTTGTTCTTTTTCTCAAAGAAAATTCTGCTTAAACTCTGGCAACCACCATCTCTGCAGGGGCAGGGGAAAAAAAAAAAAGAAAAAAAACTTAGCAGACTACAATAACTAAGAGCAGCATACAAAAGGAAAACTAGAAAGGTCACCTAGAAGGATTTGGGGGTTTGCAGGGGTTTGGGTTGGGGATTTTTTTTCATTTATTTTACAAATTCAAATGCACCTGGTGATGATGAGTTAATGTTTCTTTGTTTGGAAGCTTTTCCCATTTAATTTTGTTTCGAAGAGCCTCACACTGTATTTTAACTGAAAATCTCAAAGTAGCTAATAATCAACCCATTCTGCTACACTTAACATGGCACAAACAGGAGCCACTTACTAGCCTACCCTAAATCTCACCCATTCGCCTGCTTTCACTAACCTGTCCTGACAAGCAACCAGATTAGCGTAATCTTGCATCAGCGCAGTGTAGCAGAAATGAGCAGATGGATCCTTCAATTTTTTCCCCCTCCAGACTTATCTGTTTAGTGCTTAGCATGCACAATAGCTGGGCTGGACCAGCAGAGTCACTCTGCGCTCTCAGCAAATTGCCGCTAACGGCTTTGGATGATGCTGCCCTGGGAATACCCGTCGTTCACACTCACCCAGGATGTGCGTACAAGCATGCTCACATGTGTGCACATATGCACAGACACACACATTTCTTCCTTCAAATGGGAACAGAAATTAATACCTTGATTAACTTTAAAAAAACATTTAACTAGGCATAGGACAGAAAAAAGCACCCGAAGAGAGGAGAGCGCATCCTATAGATCAAGTAAGAGGTAGGCAAGCTAAAAGCACGTTCTTCGCACAGACACAGCTGTAAGACTTTCCATACAGAAATTATGACAGAACTGCCATTTTTATTATAAAATGCTCGTGCTCCAAGGACCAAAATACCTTAAGAAAACGCACTTCACTAATCTTTCTCTGTCATGAGATGTCATACTATGTAGCTTTTCTGACTGAAAAGGTCATTGACCAAAAAACTTTGTTCTTTCTTCCTTCAAGTATATGAGTATTAAGGAAAACATTTAGTCATTATAATAATATTGTGGCTTATCAGAACAAGTAGATGCTTTGGTCTTTAAGGAAAAAAAAGCTTTGTAAAAATAAACAGATGGCATCCATAATTAGCCCTGTGTGTGCTGCGAGTTTGCTTAGAGTTTCAACAACATTTTAAGACGTTTTGACATAATTTTAATGACAAATCATCACTGAAACAAGCACCTATTCTTTGAAGGACAAAAGTGACATTGAAATGGAAATCTGATTATACAGTTTAAGGATATACCTTTGGGATTCAATCTTGATTCTACCTAACACATGATACTCTCCAGCATGTCAAGCTTAATAACAGTATTTTGAGAATCTATGAAACATCTCAGTGTCTATCCTGCAGTGTTAAATTGAAGCAATTCAATTTCTATTAAGACTTGAAGTTTCTATTAAAACTCCCCAAGTTTTAATAGAAAGTTACTTATCACACATTCATATTTGGACAACTAAACTTACTTTCTTATTTTGGAACCTAAGTTTTAAAAAGTTATCTTTGAGTTAAGAAGAGGTTTGAAATTTTAACATTCCAGATAATTAAAATAGTTTTTATTTTTCCAAAGACTTTTGCATTATTTAGTTATACTGTCATTTTTCTTGGATAGCAATTGGCATTCCAGACTCAATAGCTTCATTGTTGTTTTCAGTTTTATTGTTGATGATCAAAATAAGATGGAATGTTTCTGGAAAGAAAAATATTTTTGTTGTTTGGTTCTTACGACTCACAAACATTTATTTAATCCATTCTTCAATACGGATCTTTGACTTGGTCAATATTTTCTTCTATTTCTTCAAAATACTCCCTTTGTGTCTCCACACAAAACAGCATTCAGAAAACATGTATAGGAAAATTTTTTGAGGGTTTGTTTTTTGTTTGTTTTGTTTTGGGTTTTCTTTAGGGGTGGGGAGAAGTTGTTCTGCTTTCTTTTAGGACTGTGTTTCAACTAGCACTGTTTAGGTGTAATGTAGGCAATTCCAATCATATCACTAATTTGGAGGTACCAAATACATTTTAAATATGTTTTAGTATTCATTAAGACCACCAGATGACCAAAATGGGGTAGAAAAGAACTTTAACCTTGAAATCCTAGTTGACTTATTTGTAACTTTAACCTTCCAGTGAGATGCACAACTCCAACTGCACTTCTTTCAGTATTTGCAGCCTACTTTCGGCAAGGGGACAGCACGAGTTACTGATCAGCAATAACTCTCAATTAATCAGCTGTCAAAAGTAACACCTTTACTATCAGTTCCTTTACTTAGACCAAATCTGGTCATAAACAATTTATACCAAGTCATCATTTCAATGCACTTAAGAACCATACATACCTCTTTAAAGTCTTACTCCCCACTTTCTGTGACACAAACACACACGCATCATCACTTCTTCTGTAAATTGTCACTTATATTCCTGCTTTCAAGTCCACAAAGCTATACCTGCTATGGTCAGCAATAGCTATACACAGTAAAGTGAAAGCACTGCCCCTTCATGGACCTGCTGGATCTGCTCTTCTTCAGACATCTCACAGCAACCAGATTTCCTGTGAGCATTGCAAGTGTCTTTGCTTCAGTAACCTCTTCCCATATATACAGTAAGAGACACTAGTGGCAAAGCCTATCAGAAAATAATACCTAAGTGCCAGTTTAAACATGGTGAAGCAGGTATAAAAGATAAGGGAAAAACCTACCAATGTCACAGTCCAATTAGCATCCATCACCAGAACAGTATGGAAAGGCTGCTAATTCTCCTGTTCTGTGACTGACAGCAGTCTTAAAGCTCTACCACAGTAGGGTTCATCCACAGCTACAAAAAACAGTCATGCAGTTTTTATGGACAGTTGGAGCTAAAAGTTAAACTAGCGATGACTGCTCCCCTTATATTCAGGGGAATAATTTCAGGACACATTTTTCTCAAGCCTATCAAGGTACTCAGATCTAATAGCAAACACTTCTGGACACTCTCACAGACTGCTCTTGTCCCTCTGTGCATAAGGCATCAAGTTACTCACACACCAGTTGGAGCATTCAAGCACATCACATCAGCCAAGAAAATCTAAATTTCAGTAGACTTAAAACTATAGCCTATGTCACCCCTACTACTGTAAGTCCCTAGATGGTGTCATATACCCCTTTACATTCAGATAAATAATCTCAAAACTAACTTTCAACATACACCTCAAGTTCCAGGAAATGTGATTCACCTGGAGTCCCACAGGCTTTGCTGCTGCAGCCAAATCCAGTATCAATTGACCCAAACACACCAACTTACAGATGCTTCTCAACCCCCTGTATTTCAGTAAGCCTGGTTTCTATTTCGGAGAACTGAACAGCAGAAGTGCACACATGTTCTGCTCTTCAGGCATGCGGGCTTCCTCACTACTGTGAGCAGGAACACTCTGGGGCCACATCTTTCTGCAAAACAGTTCACATGTATATGGGGTTCAGCAGCACAGTAAAAAACAGCTTTTCATAAAGGCTGCTGAAGAACAGACAATGGTTGGATTAATGCACAGAATGAATGAAAAGCACATAGGAATATTTAACAGGCAAACTCCTATGTTGTCCTTGTCTATAGACACAGTATATAACAACATGTGCTGTTTGTTTTCTGATTTATTATTATGTGATCAAACAACTCAAGGCAACCAGAACTACAAAAATTTCCACCAGCTAAGATGCTTGGGTTTCCCAAGTAAGATGTAGAAAAAAGAACTAATACACAAACATTTGGTACCAACTAATTTTTTAATCACAACATTAATTCCGAAAAAATGTTTAATCTACTTCCTCATAGGAAGTTATCAAAGTTATATTCCAATAATCATTGACACTGTTTTTTCAATTTTTCTTTGCAAGGATCTGTTTCTACATTGTATGGGACAGATGCAGCTTTCATAGCCTATGAATTCTGAATCTGCCTTTTCTGTGTTTTAAATGAATAGCACACACTTGAGGTCAACAAGTAAATTAGCTCACAATTCCAATATAACTTTCTCAATTAACATCTTGCACTTCAAAAAAAATTTCTTGCAATTCAGTAATTCTACACAATTTCCTTTCCGCTACATACTCCATGTAAAAAAATAAAGAAACTTTCATACACAAAACTTATACTTTCTTTCCCAAAAATGCAATTCTTGCTTTTACTGTATTTAGCAGCAGTACTGAATCCTACAAGAACTGCAGCTGTTCTTGGTTTTGCTTTACATCAAATTCACCAAAGCAAAGAAACTAATGTACTCTTTGAAGAATTACTTTTTGCTTCTTTACTTATTAAAAATGGAAGGGAATCTCCTCTTTATCTACTTTTTTTGATAGTATTTTATGATAGTTACGTGGCAGTGTTGTCTCTAAGATATCACTCCATGCCCTGGCAGCACTGTTAATGGCATCTTTCAGATTCAATGACTTACACAAACAATGTTGTTCTCTTCTGTCAACAACAATTAGCAATGCTTTTCTGTAGTTCTTTTGGGGAGCCAGAAAAGCAGACAACCAGTAGCTACATAATGGAAGTTGCATTAGGAGGCAAGAACGTGGCAAAAATCTGGTTAACTGTTGTCGGCTGACCCTCTTGTGCGAAACAGTGTTGTTTGGCAGCAAAATCACCTTTTCTTTCGGTTCTAAAAATGGCCATGAACAGCTGGTATAAACTGTGTGCAGAATGGATTCTGGTGGGCTTAGGAGATTGGTAATGGGATAAGAGACCTTTCACCTTTAGGTCAGTAGTTCAAATTCAGCCCAGGTTAGCAGCAATTGAAAGTCTTTACCATCTGACACCGTTCGTTAGCCTATTTAAAATGACTGAAGAAGCTAAGTGTCACAGTAAAACAAGATAACACTATTCAGAAATATGAAGAGTCTCAGCAAACAGCACAAACAGTTGCTCGAGACTTTACTTCAAAATCCCACCATTCAGACTTCGTAGAAATCTACTCCTCTAACTCCTGACAGCCCCTTTCACTGCTCCCATACTCCTGCTCACCTATCACAATTCATCCTGCAGGCAGCGACACACACCAAGACAGCTCCCCGTCCCCATGGGTCTGCTATGGATACCGAAGTCACCACCTCTCTGTGGTTTTAGCTAGCAGTCCAGACTCAGCTCATTCCTTTGCTATTTGTATTTTGCTGCTAACTGTTTACATAGTGTAGCTGCAATATCTTCCAGCACTTCTCTCCACTGACCAAACGTTCAGCAGGTGACTCTTGACATGCAACAGATTACAGATACCATTAAGAAGGTGTAGAACCAGGAGTTTATAAGCAGTGGAGCTCCAAACAATCAGCAACAGGATTTCTATGTATTTTTAGACCTTTGCCAACCATGCTTTTTATACTCTCATGAGTGGACAAACAGGAAGTAGAAAGAGACATGTTGTACATAAAAATCCTCCCGTCTTTTAGACTAGGCACAGCCAGTTTTGTGCAAAGACAAAGCTCTAGAATATATAATTTTCCAGGGGTCAGTAAAATCTGCTGAAACCCCTGAAAGTGGTAAACAAAAATTTTAACACTGGGTAATGTTTTATGGGTGTATGGAAGACTATTTACCTTCATTTTATGCTTAGAATCAAGCTTACTTTAAAAGAACTTTAAAACATTTACATAAAATATATACTCTCACAATAACTAACTAAACTAAAAACACAGATATGCCATTTGCGTTCAATAAGTCTCTTACAAACATGTCAGACTATTCTACAAAATTAATTTTATTCCCTAAAAAGTTATTACAAAAATATGCAAACTGTCACATGAAGAGAAAACACTGCTACTCAAATTACCATATTTCTCAACTCCAGTCTACGCAAATGATCTTTGCAATTACATTAAGGAAATTCAGACACGTTTTGAGGAGGAAGGGAGTACTCACTTGTTATTTAAACTGCACAACTCATGGGGGAGGCAGAAAGTTGGGAACAGACCTGAGACACAAACATCCAAACTGTAAGTACTCTGGTCACACCACTCACGGTATGTTTTTTCAATTATTTTTTAGCTAACAAGGGATGTTTCTCTTTTCAAGGTACTACAAACATCCAGAATATGGGATATTTTCCCTTTGCTGTCACAAACTGATTCACATGCAGGAAGCTTAGCCACACCATACACACATGTATTAACAGATATCCTTTAAGTACAGACCATACACTCTCTTCCTATAGATTCCAAGAGTAACATCTCTAACCCTCCAGTAAAGAGCAGAAGAAATTTTTCTAGTGAAAGTCAGCACTTCTGATAGTAACTTGATGAAAAGAATTTGACACAACTTGGAAGCTAGAAAGGCTATCAATCTAAGGGGTCAGAAAATTTTTATTTATTGCAAAGCTCATTTAGTTGTTTTGGACTATGACTGCCCTTGATTAGGCTGATGACAAATGGGCAACAAAACACACCACAGTGTGAGCAGCTATAAAAAAAATCATATATTCAATATCTGGTCTGCCTCAATTTTAACAGTGAACAGTGGTTTTCTGCCTGAAAACCACTCTAAAAGTGCCCTAAATGACAGCATACAGAAGTTCTCTGGTAGCTGCTAGGGTAGACATCCCTGCACTCTCTTATGAAAAGAAAGAATAACTAGTTTTGCTATGCAATTATCCAATCTCATGTCTCGTACTTATCAGCTAGCATCTGAAAGATGACAGAAAAGCAGAAGCAATAAAAAGAACATTGCCAACAGCAAAGAATAAGTCTTTCTAGCTGAATCACTTAGAGGGAGTAAAACATCTGTAACAAATTTGTGTAGCATACAAGAGACACAATGGAGCTGATTCACCAAATTTTTTCGTTTTCCAATCTCGTATAGTATTGCAACAACACTTAAAACAAAAATTAAATAAAATATAAACTTCATGCAAAGTGCTGTTTATGCCTTTTTTTGCACTACCATATAACAGAAAAGGTATATTCCCAAAGAGTTCCCAAAAAGACAGCCAAGTAACAGTACAACTCTTGGTTACTGCAAAATAATTTACCAAAACACTGAAAGATACACCAAAGGGAGAGAGGGGAGAAATCAGCAGGCAATGCAAAGTACTGGCCACAGATTAGTTAGCAAGTATATTTTGAAGTATGTATCTCAAGTAAAAATTCTACAGTGATCTGATCAGAGATTGCTGAAACATTAAAGCAGACAGAAAATCGCATAATTTAGTTAGACATATTCTGATGATGCTGACAGGTAGCTATGTCTAATGCACACTGACAAAGACCTTAAGAGCAGCATTTATGGATCAGACACTCATCATTTTAGAAAGTTCTTCCAGCTGTGGAGTGCTCAGCAATAACAAGGCAAGTCAGTCTGTTAGCCACTGATCACCGGAGATGCAAAAGGAAAATAAAGACTAAAGCAATACAGGAACATCCAGACACTATCCTGGTTCTGAATTTAAATCTGTACAAGCTTCATTAGAGTTTCTATGTTTGGTTCTTAATAGAAGGGAGCAAGTATGATGTTAGTTGTGTAACTTAGCTGAATAGAAAGTAAAGCCTGAGACCTGGGAGAAGAGACAGATCAATCAGGTAAGATTGGGGTGGGGGGGAAGAACCAGAAAATTACTACCCTCCAGACTCAAGTTGAAATGCTAATTAGAGACAATGCACAGTCAAGATAGAGGAATTACAGAACATCTAAACAAGTAGTCTAATTTAAGATTAGTAAATTTCTTTAAGAGTTTGAAAGAATAAGTTTGCTATTATAGGGGACTGCCAAACTGCTTAGGCTACATTTCAAAAGGAGTCTTCAAAGATGAAATTGTGAAAGCTTTCTTACTACATATGTGGAGACATCTACAACTAAGCAAGTTAGAGGGCATTGCAGGGGGAAGACACCACAAAACCAGCAAAGATAACATATTAAAAACAAATCCCAAAAAGGAGACCAAGGATATTCCATCACTAGTTCCATTTAGAAATTAATGGACAATAATATACTACAGCAAGGAAATGGTTTTGAAGTTCTAGTGGGTTATGCAGAAAACCATAAATTAATTTTCTTCTGTGTAAACAAGACCATGGAGTTATTAAAAAACATTGGCTCAAAAATGACAAGACTGGGAAAAGTGTAAAGAATATGACCAAAGAGACAGAATTCATCTTAATATTTTAATGAACTATATATTGCCATTAAACATCACCCTCTCTAGTAGACCTGATAGAGCCTAGCTATAGTCATGTGAAATGACTGGTTATAGCTAATTCCAAAAACATTGCTGTCCTGCAAGGCAGTAAAAATTTTACCAGCAACCTTCCCCTGGCACAGAAGATTGCAACCCCCAAATTCTCTCCAACTTCTTAAACTGGAGCACAAGTTTACCCAATTATTATACAAAGTCATGCAAAGATATCAGAATTATGAGGATCTCTTTACACTCAATCACTGCCCATGTGAACAAGCAACAGGCAGGACATGGCCCTAATGTAGCTAAAACAGAATGAGATGCTAATCAAACTGTTGCTTGGTTCCATATTTCAGTCTTTTGGGTGTTATTTAAAGTGAGAAAAGGAGGATAAAGACAGTGGAATGTGCCAGTTTTCTTCCCTATGACCACAAATGCATCACAAGAGTCAAATAAGAGGTAGAAGAGGTTTTCCATAAAACGCTGCTTGTCCCTTCACTTGCAGTGTACATTACAATAGCTACCACTGACTACATGAGTTGTTACAAAAATCCTACACCATGTCAGCATGCTTCTTACACAATTGTATTCCAGTCACAATTTCGATCACATGCAGATTGCTAGTGTTTTTATTGCTGATATACACATACAGTTTTAATCACCCTCCTAGAGAAACTCAGCAAGTGATCATCAAAGTATAAAAATAAGAAAGAAACTTCAGGGACCAGTGGAGAGAAGTCTCAGAGCACAGTGGCTAACCACTTACTGTGAACTCACAGTAGCACTTAACAGTGACCTCTCACAAGGTCTTTAGGTCAAGTGTAACAAAGAGCAAAAGCTCTGAACACTTACTTGAGTGCTGTGCAAGGGCTCACTGCTGCAAAAGTCTTGTATAGGCAACCTTATTTGAGTGTGCACATCTTTTAAGTTCAGTGGGAAGTGCATCAAGATACTTATGTTTAAGTCTTTGCAGGAGCAGACCCCTAAGTATGGGAGGAGGTTATGGTCTGTTTATTTAAATAACACTTTTCTGAATCTGAAGAGTTGTTTTTCTTACCTGAAGTCTAGTATTCATTTCCAAGAAGTAGAAATTCTTACTGGAGTCCACAAGGAATTCTACTGTTCCAGCAGAGGAATACTTTACTGCTTTGGCAAGAGCTACTGCTTGTTCTCCCATTGCTCTTCGAGTTTCAGGGTCTAGAAAAGTGCTACAATACAGAAATAATGCCTTACTTTAGTTAAAAAAAAAATTATTCTCCAATCATTTCATCTTCTGCTTAAACTACAGTCAAAAAAGGACAGCATCATTGCTTGAGTTATGAAAACATGTTAAGGCTGTCAAATGTATGTCTTTACATTTGTATTACCCCTAAGTAGATATACTGCATGCTTTACAATTACTTCTAATGTACAGGAAATTCAGGATAAATAACCACATTCTCTACAATGTAAAATAACAGAAGACAACTCTTAGAACAGTGAGATCTATAATAATGTAAATTAAATGAAAAAAAATACATACAAATCCATGCTAATTTAGAAGGCATATCTATTTGCAAAAAACCTGTAACTAAAAAATCCATCCAGTGGAAATATAAATGCCAAAATACCAAAAGACAAGAGGCCTAAGTGGAATTTTTCTGAGTCTGAATTAAAACAGTGTGGTCATTTAATTGATATTCTATGGAATAAAGAAGTTTTGGAAATTAATGGAAATTAATTTATTCAGGTTTCTTATTGGTTGCAATAAAGAATATATGAGCATTCATAATATTCAACTTGAACACCATCAACACTATCATGACTTGAATCTTCATATCCTCTATTTACTCTTTCAACTTTTCTTGTAAGCTGAAGATTAGTTATCCATGTTGACTGCAATTCTTTCTTTTCCACAAATCCTGGCCACACTCAAGGGCACCCAAAGAGCAGTTCATCTATTACCTTGGGAGGACTGTGAACACTGTCCAAATGCCAAGCTTTCTCATTCTAGGAGAGCACCATGCCACTTCCACTGGTCCAGTGAATTCAGACTCTGGAAAGTACACATTCTCCTTCTTACTGTCCTCTGTACTCTCCTCTAGTAATTAGAGCTAGATATATTTCTGTGGCATTCCATCAAAGCTGTGATGGCTGCCCCTCAACCTGATACGTTGATCTTCAATGAAGGACAATGTGTAGCTGCTAATCTTATAAAAGATTACAAATACACTCATCATATTTCTGTTTTGACTTACATTAGGCCCATAAGTCAGTTATAATTTTAAAAGTACTTTTGCAAGGGAATAGAAAGTTACTTCTACCTTACCTCTAAGTTACTGTTTAAAACTAAAATGCAAAATATTACATATTTCTTAAGATGGCTTCAGCAGTGAGCCCTAATCTGTAAAAAAACCAATCAGGAGCCTCCACCTATCTGAAGTGGCCCCAAAGCCAGTGAAGCCCTATCTGGGGCCCAGGACTGCATTCAGACAGAAGCCAAGTGCTGGGTCAGAACTTGTCTTTCAATACTTACTGTGGTGTTTTTCACTGAGACCTGAACTCACAGACGAGCTAGAGATGCCTGCCACAACAAACCATATTTGATAGGACACAAGAAGTGAGTAAACTAGGAGACAGTGGAATCCTTTTCTTTATTGGAAAAGTGCTATTTCACTCCATCCCTCCAGTGCCCACACAAGCAGATTCTGATGGACTGTAAGGTAGGCATTTCCAGAACTTAGGAAAAAATTTCTTTCTTGGCAAACAATGGGACCAACAGGAAAAGGAAGTCAAGACTCCTTCCAAGAAAGCTACCAGATCCTACATCAGATGAAAAGGAAGATCAGAAGATGTCAAAACCACGTTGTACCTATCAAGAAGAGACACTGGTAAAAGAGTTTCATAATATTTCTTATTTTGATTCAGTAAGAGTATAATACAACCCAAAATCAACAATTTATAATTCAGTGTGGGGTTTCTGCAGGGCTTTGATCATGAAAGGTCAATGAGTGGCTTATGAAGAACAGAACCTTCTCAACATCAGCTTCATACTCTCTTTCTAGAATAACCATTATTACTTCTCATACAGATTAAAGATGGTTACTCCCCTTTATTACAGTGGTGTCTTCCCTATACTTGTTAAATGCAGGTCTGAGATCTCACTGTTCAGCTCCTGCTGTAACCAAAGAATGGAACACAGCTGTGACATTGCTAAACTTGATCTCTGCCACACAGTTAGGCTTTATGCTCTTAAAAATGACTGGATCATCCCTGCCATCACCTTGGTTAATTAAACAAAGTCTTCATATTCCCCTCTGCTGCTTTACCTTTCATATACATTGTTTCTCCCTTTTATAACAATGTACCTTTTACAACCAAAATAACTTGCCAAATCTAATTAGGCACCACTTGAAAACAGCATTTTAAACCTGACTTCAAATCTTTTGCTCACACATACACCTCTTTTTCCTTTGACAGCTCCTATGGCAGCACTGAGGCTACAAAATAAAGACTCACAAGATAAAAGTATCAAAAAGAAAAATAAGACCTTATACTTTACTCATAAGAACTTCATTAAGCTACTGTAAAGTTGATCAAGGGCAATACAATTTGTTATGACATTGTTTCTGCAGCCAGAGAGATGAACCTCATGGGCATAAATATGCTAAAAAAGCATTTGAGAACACAGCTTTGCCCCCACATCTAAACAATGCACACCTATGAACCATGTACACAGTCACAAACAGAACAGGTTCGTGTTTCTCTTAAGCCAAAATCCTTCAAGGATTTCTAGACAAAGTGATAGGAAATGTAGAGTCTGATACACATCCATGCTGTACAACTCTAAGGAGAACTTGTAGATAGAGTCCAATTCAACAATGCACCCTTCTGCTAAGCTCCTGCCTACATACGTTCATTCAAATTGTCAGTGGCTTTAAGCAGCACTTTGGCTATTAATTTGGAATCTGATCCTGACATACTTGACATCATATTGAGATCTTTCAGAGTTTAGTGCTTAGAGAAAGGGAAAGTCACTGCTTATGCATCTTCCAAGGACAAAAAAATTCCTGAGAGAAATTTAACAACAGTGCATGCAAAGAAGATAAAAATTTTAGACGTTTCTGTCACAGGCAGAAATAGAAACAAATATTTTAGTTCTCTGAACATCTTTTAATTAAAAAAGATACCACAAAATCATCATTTAGGATAGATAAGGTAACCTTAACTCTGAATGTATGCAGTTAGGATTAAAAAAAAAAAAAAAAAAGGCATAATAGATCAATTATTTTGTGCCTGAGACTAAACTTTGAAATTTTGCAAAACTGTTAAGAGACTATTCTAAAACCTTATTCTGAAAATCTTGGGTGCTAAGGTTTAACCTCAAGGACATGGAATCAATGCAGAAAAGTAGAGACAAAGAAGAAAAGTAAGCAGATAGCTAGCAATTTCTAAGGACTTGCTCACTGTGTATGCTAATAGGGATCTTGCACGTCAGTACAGAGTGCAGTGTCAGGGCACTGTTCCATCATTCCTTGTCCAAGGTAGGCCTGAAAACATAGAGAGAAGGTTTAACACAGCATCCTGAAGCTCAGTATTTTGACATATGATGGTTACAGATCATACTTCAAATCTTGTGTTCAGTTTTGGCCCTCTCAATTGAAGGAGGACACCAAGGTCTTGGAGCATGTCCAGAGAAGGACAATGAAATCGGTGAAGGGTCTGGAGTACAATCTCATGAGGAGCAGTTGAAGGACCTGGGGTTGTTTAATCTGGACAAAAGGAGGCTCAGGGGAGACCTTATCACTGTCTACAACTACCTGAAAGGAGATTGTAGCAAGATAGGGGTCGGCCTCTTCTCCCAGGCAACAAGTGACAGGACAAGAGGATATGGCCTCAGGTTGTACCAGGGGAGGTTTAAGTCGGCCACTAGGAAAATTTTCTTCACAGAACTGAATGTCAAGCCTTGGAACAGGCTGCCCGGGAAAGTGGTGGTACCTTCACCATCCCTGAAGGTACTTAAAAGACACGTAGATGTTGTGCTTAGGCTCTTGGTTTAGTGATGGACTTAGCAGTGTTACATTTATGGTTGAACTCAACAACCCTATGATTCTAAGTGGTATTCCATGAAGGATCAACCATTTAATGTCTTCTACTACTACAACAAAGGACAGGAGTGGATGATCACAGTGAGTTGAAGAGCCTTTGTGTGGCATTTCTCCATAATAACATTCCAAAAATCTTAATTTTGGGCATCAAATAGTGCAGATAGTCAAGTGCCTCTGAACAGATGAACATTCCTTCACCCAAGTGGTGAGGCAAATTTAAAGGGCTTTAAGAGGATTCTAACAGGTTCAGAAATAGTTAGACATGTGCTCTCACCAAAGTGAAGTTTTAGAGCACTCCTTTGAGTTACTCCTCCAGTTATTGAATAGGACGTCAGTTAATACTCTTGTGTATTTACTTGTGATTGATCCTAAGGAATCAGTGGATTTTCTGATAAGCTTATAGGCCTTGTTTCTCCCCACAGGAAACAATATCTTATTAATCACTCTAGCAAATAGGAAAATACAGCCACATCCTTGCATTTTTTTCTTGCCAAAGTACAGTCTCACAGCAACTGTCTCTAAAAATGAACAGATAAGAGCTTGGGTGGCAGAGGAACAAAAACTGAACTAAGGAACAAAAGACTAATTAATGTTACTCATCTCTTCAAATGTCAGCCTCTGTGGTGAAATGAGAAGACAACAGCATATACAAAAGTGTGTAAAACCAGAAGCAAAAAATTTACAGTACACCAACTGGAAGCTTCGTGCATCACTAACTTTGCCCAGCACAAAATAAACTAGTGATGACTGGATGTGTCTTATTAAATGTGCTTCCCAGAACAGAGTAGGACAAATGACCAATGTTAAAAGGGTATAAGAAAAGTTTTTTGGTGTCCTAGATGAATCTGTGGGATTGACCACCACGGACCCCTGGATGGATCCCTTGAATACTGTAACCCCATCTGTGTGTGAACCAAAGGTGTTTCCCTCCTCATAAGAAAGAGGGGTTTTTGTTTGTTTTTAACAAAAGACTGAACTTCCCTAAGAAAACTGAAGATTCAAAGACAAAATGATCCCACATAAGGACAAGATCAACAGACTTAGCTTTTAAAAAAATTATATATTACTCTCAAAGTCAAAAGGCACTCAGTCTCTAAAATTAGACACTTAGGAAAATGCCATCATAGGAATAGAGTAAATCAAAAAAGTCTTGAGGTCATACAAAGGAAAAAACATTTTAGCCCATACCATTCCTATCTCCTGGGCTTCATGAAAGAAAAAAAAAACTCCTTCGACCTATCTCAGAGGTCTTAATGGCAGCTACTATTTAGAATAGGAAAAAAAGAAGGACAGTACATTTCCTCCATTCAGCTATATAAGAAGAGGTGTGACCAGGAGCCATTAATCAATCAGACTAATTGAAACAGCACAGCATTCACAGGAAGGGTTAACTTGAGCCTTTAGTGTTTCTATGGTGTCTCACAGAAGTCAATGCCCTGCAAGTCTTGTAACCCTTTGAAAATTAATGGATTCTGCAGCCAACTGCAAGGGGCTATAAGACAAGTAAGACTTCCAAAGCTGTCAACCGAAGTCTGGCAGAGTCTAAAGCATTCAACAACAAGAAGGAAGAGTTTTCACACCAAATTTTGGAAGCTATTGACTTGCCCAAACTCTTTTGTAGAGCTATAAGAGGGGATGAGGAAACTTACTGGCAACTCCAACAGAGAAGCCCAAGAAAGTTAAAAGGCTGATATTTCTGATGAAAGAAACACTCTGATCACAGCTGGCCGATGAGAGAAAGAGGGATGACCCTCTTTAATTGACCACAGGTATGGAGAATGAGCAGGCAGCAGTGACAGGTATCACCTTACATATACTTGTGAAGCAAAAGACACTCTTCTTTTAAGTGCTTAGGTATATGTATGTGCACATGTACATCATAGTGGGACCTGAAGTATTCACTTTTCACAAAAACATGGTAAGATCTTGACACAGAAGCAGTGTAAGCCTTCCAAGATATCCACAAGCGTGACCAAGAAGCATTTATTAGTGGGTTTCTATCTTTAAACTTTGTTTTTTAATTTGAAATCTAGGTCCAACAGTGTAAGTCCTGTAGTTATGATCCAACATTAACTAATAAACCGCCTCTAAATAAACACCATTTGGATGATGTACTCTTCCTCACATCCCAAACTGTTGCATCACAGTGCTGTGCTATAAAAAAATACATCAAACCCACCTGGCTGAGGAAAATATTACACTGGAAATTCCCACAGGCAGTGATATACCCACGTCTGGCTTTCTGAAATCAGAAGTTCCTGCCACCCATTTTATACAACAGAAAACTAAGGAAGACCATACCTTGCACAGCAGCAATGTATTTCAGCTTCACATGAAACCAGTGAGATTAAGATCATTTAGCACTTTTGAGTTACTGGACACATACATCTCTAGTTCACTACCACAAATGGTACTCAACCATTTCATTTTAAATAGAAATATACAGAATTATGTGGGTCTCCCACAATTACTCTAACACAGTCAAATATCTGTATCTGTAGTAAAATTCATACTTATTCCATATTTTATTTTACTTTTACATCCAAAAGTGAACAAAGAAAAATCTCAGATAAACTAAGCCATTTCATACCACATATATTTGGTAAGACCTATACCCATTTTATACAAGATCATGAAAAAAATGAAAGACATTTTAACAAATTGTCAAAACACCCTCAAGAACAACATCAAAACTGCATTACAGTCAAATGACTATGACAAACATTTATTTTCTTTGTGGGTTTTTAAAAGAATAAAATTTGCTTGCATTCGTACAGTAAATAGAATCACCAGCTTTCCAAAAGTACTTTCAATTACGATGAAGCTGCATCAATAATCTAGCATTCATACCTTGGTGCTTCCTCCACAACTTTCTGGTTTCTCCTTTGAATGGAGCATTCTCTTTCATTCAACCACAAGGCATTACCATGCTTATCTGCCAAAATCTGAAACAATAACACACTGCTATTAACAGAGGTGTGCACGTGTACAGTCCTTTGACTTCATACTATTATGCAAAACTTATTTGTTCAGTTTCTTCCAATCTAAAATAGAGACTGGGAAAAAAAGGTCATGTAGAAAATTAATTGTATATGAACCACTAATAGAACACTTTCAAATTCTGAATAGGACTATTCTAAAGAGTCTGTATAGAGTTTGTACGTGGCAAAAACCCACTCGCTTCAAAATACGATATCTGAATTTTTGGGAGCTTATTACAAAAAACTGAAATATGATTAAAACTACATTTAGAAGCATTTTAAGTTTGTACTGCATTATGAAATTACACAAAACCACATTGTTAGGCAAAATCTTGTGTCAACAAAGAAGAGAAAAATCTCCAAGGATGCCAAATTTTGCTCCTGAATTACACAGAAGAGTTTTCAGAAAGAACGGCTAACGCAGCTTTCATAGTAGGTGAACCACAGTGCCTTGTCTTAAATGAAGAAGGAAAAAAATCTTCAGAAACTTTGCTATCTTTTATTAAGGAGGAGAAAATTTGCAACTTCCTTAGTACTTTCAATGGAAACTAAAGCAGTAGTTTTGAGGAATTTTTTATAAATCAGGTATCAACTACAGTTGAGGCTGCAGCTTCAGTTCATGGAAGAGAGAATGCAGAATCAAGTATCTAGATCCAACAACCTAAATTACACACTAGAAAAAGAACCACAAGTTCAGCAGAGCAGAACTCCCAACTGATTCCGCAATTTCAAACTAGAGGGAGAAAGAAGAAAAGGAACTCTGTACCTCTATGAAATTAACAGTATGGTGCAGCCATTTCCAATATCCAGATACTGGATTTGAGGATTCAAGTAGACTTCTTATGATGTTATACTCTACACTTACTCTTAGAACAATTTCTTTCATTGCAGACCATACCTGCTCCCTTTCTTCCTTATAAAATTTTCCCTCTAACCCATTTTTTTCTCATCTATCTTGCTGCTCCAATCTGCGGGAACCCATGCCAATATTCATGCTTCATTCTTTACTAGTGCAGTTCTACACTGAAAACCAACAAGATAAAACAAGGAGATAATCTTCCTCAAACTGTGTGAACTCAACCATATCTACTAACATTTGTGACAACGAATCTGTATTATTTATTATTCCTTTTAGCACCAGAGTGACTATGGCACTAGGCAAGATGAATTCCTGCATCTATGACACCAACAGTTGCTGAGGCGTGAATAATTTGGGTAGATGTGACTGAAAATGAGGCAGTGAACTCATGAAGACAATTCATGTGTGCTGTGCAGCATCAGATCCAGGGTGCTTTGCACATCGTAGGATCAGACGTATCTTTTTCCTCAGAAATTCTGTTGTGCTCCCATATATTTATGGAGCTGTCTAGTGAAAAAAAAAAGCCCCTTCAAATATGTCTTGATGATTGACAACTTCAGAGTTCCCTAAGTTACAGCATGTCCCAGACCCCTCTTCTTCCCTGCGCAGGGGGAGGTGCAGCAGCAGCAGCACCAGAGTGGCTCCAACCAACTGCTCGATTCCCTAACAGGAGACAAGATTAATCCCTAACAAGATTAAAAAAAAAAAAATAGAAAAAAGAAATACCCAGGTACTTCCTACCCAAGTCTTCACACATTCAATCCAGATGAGTGGAGCTCTACAGAAACTCATTTGGGAGGTCCTAAGATTTTTTGACTGGTTTTTTGTGATTTTTTTTTTAAAATATTAAAATATTACACCTACAGAACACAGATGGGACTCAATGGAAAAAAATCACTGTCCTGTAAGTAGAATGATTCCCTGTGAGCACTTCTGTTTCACTGTTAGAAAGCCTACATCTTTCCACAGAATTCACTTTCACCAAAACAATCAAAGGAGTCCCGGAATATTTCAATAAAAATGAGTTCCTGTGCTTCTCTCCTCTCTCTGTATTTTTCTGAAGAAGATAAAAGTTCTCAATCCAAGTAGTAAATATTTTCTTTCACTTCAGGACATTTCTCATATCCTACTACATTTCAGCAACCTGGATCTTAAATAAATGTTTTTCAAGATTATTAGTTAATATGGCTCAAAGAGACATGCATGAACATTTACAATGAGAAGATAATTATAAATAGAATAAGCCAACAATATGTAGCATTAACCCTTCACTTTTATTCTGGGACCACTGTTTTTCTTATCAGAAACTAATCATACAACAATTGTCTTTCAGAAGATACTTGCAAAATACTGAAATCATCATCTCTGAGGTGACATGAGATTCCAGTACACATGTCATTAAAAATGCATGTCACAGCTACAGGGTTTTTTTACATACCTAAGTATTTCTAAAAGAAAATTTCCTGTTTTGTGGGATTAGATGATTATGACGTTAGTATATGCTACATACATCTATATGTCAAAATAATTCAATATTATGTAGCAGAACCTCTCCTGCATGATTCAGCTAAGTTCTCTTTCCAGCTGTAGGATTGCTATTTAGCCAAGTAATAGACAGTCCACGTACTCTTACTTTAAACTCAGGTCCTTTTTATCAGATACTTCAGGAGAACAAACTTCAAATCAGTTCAAGCATAAAGTCTATTTGGACTCTATTTTCCTGTTAATTGTTTTCGGTTTTTCTCATGTTTTACAAAGTGATTGTTTTATAGCTAGACACAGGAAACTCCTTATTTAACAATTTTAAGTACCAATGCTTTGGAGAAATATGAGAATGCTAAAAAAACGTTCTATTTAAAAGTTACTGCTAAAGTAATAAATATTTGGCATCTGGTCTCAAATTGTTTGTATATTCAGCAGTTTGAAAATGAACCAAGGTCAACGTCCTAAAGCTGATTAGAACATGAAGTTAAAATGGTATGCTATGATATTGTTAAAAGGTACCATCAAAGTGTTTGTGTAAGGAAAACAACATTCACTGTACACTTATTATAAACACAACTATAAATTATTAATAGCAAAGACATTTTGTTTACTCTAAGTGAAATTACTTAACAGTTCTTAAATACAGTACTACCATATTTTTTGAGGTAACTTTTTAAACCCAAAGGAATCAAGACAATGTAAAATCTGCCCCCAACTCATGGAAGTATAGAGGAATCAATCCCATCTAACTTAATTCATTGAAGAATCAGTAGGAATCTGCTGAAGCTCCCAAATCTGCAAGCCCTGAAGGAAACAGATCTTTAAGGTGTAGTTATTTGCATACACAAAAAAAAAGAGAAAAAATAAGACATAGGTAGATAAATATGACTAGCCATAGCAAGAGAATACAGAAAGATGCTCTAGCAATCTGACTTATTTTGTAACTAAGATAAATGCTGAAATTTAGAGTTCACTATATACCTTTCCACAACCCTTCAAAAGAGAATAAGGTGGGGTTTAAATTTCATTTTTACTGTTTCTTCATTTTGCTGTTTACAGACTATTTATTTATTTCAATGTTTCTTCTTCTTCTTCACTTCTCCCCCTCTACTCCTCTCTGGTAAGATCCCACCTGGAGTATTATATCCAGCTCTGGAGTCCTCAGTTCAGGAAAGACACTGATCTGTTGGAACAGGTCCAGAGGAGGGACACAGAAATTATTATAGGGACTGAACACCTCTCCTATGAGGAAAGGCTGAGAGAACTGGGGTTGTTCAGTCTGGAGAAGAGAAGGCTCTGGAGAGACCCAATTGCAGCTTTTCAGTACTTACTGGGTGCTGATAAGATAGAGACAAACTTTCATCCAAGCCCACAGTGACAGGACAAGGGGAAATGGCTTTAAACTACAATAGATTTAGACTATACATAAGGAAGAGATTTTTTTTTTTTTTTTAACTATGAGAGTGGTGAAACACTGGAACAGGTTGCCCAGAGAGATGGTGGATACTCCATCCTTGGAAACACTGAAGGTCGGGTTGGACAGGGCTCTGAGCAACCTGATCTAGTTGAAGATGTCCCTTCCCATGGCATGGGGGTTAGACTAGATGACCTTTAAAAGATCCCTTCCTACCCAAAGCATTCTACAATTCTATGAAATGCAATGTTAGTCTGTGTACATAAAATAAATAAAAACATAGGAAGTATCAGTCTGAGGGCACATATCTGGTAGACTAAAAAATGTTAAATATTTCTCTCTTACAAATCATTCCACACTATCAAATTTACTGCTGTTTCACTCAGTTATTGAGCTGCTTCAGGCTCTTGCTGTTAAAAAAAAACCAAAAAACAACCATGTCTCAACAACATAGAAAGGGTTTATATTTTGGATAAAAATAAATGAAATTTCTGTGTAACAAGTGAAGTTTCTATTGAGGAAACAAAAATGTCTCATATAGATTTCTTGTCAGGAAATATTAACTCAAGGCTAATGACGAACACAAAAATTTAGTTGCCTACATAAGATCAAACACATCACAAATTTTGAAATCATAATTTTGTTATCAAGTGTCTGAAAGAAACAACTTTTGTTCTACATTAGCATATCTGACTTAATGCTAAATTCAATAAAATACATAAATGGTCACAATCCAGAAGTTAAAGAGAATACAACTGATTTTGAACCACAAACTGACCAAAAATGGGACACAAATCCTCCTGAGTTCCCAGGGAGCATTAGATACTTCGGAACAGAATCCAAAATACTGATAAAACCACCTAGACCTTGCAAGAAAAATGTTAAGAATGGGAGTGTTTGAACTCTTACATCCTCTGCTGCACTCCAGCCCTCTAATAGGATCCAGAGTTCAAGCTCCATCCCTCAGGACAGATGCCTATAACTTTTTTTTCTCCCCCAACAAACTGAACACAGTTCACAGTCTTCCTGCTACAGAAAGGCTAGAGAATAAAAACAGGAAGGCTGTATTGTGCATGATAGCCATGTAGTTTGAGCAATGACCTAAGACACCGGAAAACACAAGACTCTAGGCCTTTTTTAGTAGAGTGTTTGAAATGTTTCGAACTTTGATTCATTTATGAGTTCAAACCTTATTAAATAAATATACAATAATTAACAGTAGTAATAATAATAATAATAGTACAAACCTGGATTTCTATGTGACGAGGGTTATCAATGAACTTTTCTATCAGCAAGCGATCATCACCAAAGCTTGAAGCAGCTTCTTGAGATGAAAACCTAAAACCTTCCCTTAAATAACAAAAACAAAAAGAATAATCTGTATTTTAAAAGTATCAGTTCCTGAAGTATACAAGAAGGAACACTTATTCATTTCAGTCATCCGGCAGCCTTCATCAGTGAATACACACATCCAAAAACCAAGTTTTACCATTTGCATTTGATTCTGTAATGAGTATCCTTTTTTACTTGTTTTTCTTACAAAGACAAAAAAACCCCAAAGCAAACCCAAAACAAAACATTCTGAAAGTGCAGAAAATTTCAATGTGCTTAAAAAGTCTGAGCATTTACAACAATTATTCATATTCATTTTCTATTACTTTAGCAGAAGAAAATACCAACAAAGAATTTTAAGATGCAGTAATTACGAAGTACTTCTTATCCAGAAGGTGAAGCTTGCCATTACTTAAAGTACACAGCCCACTTAATACTCAAGAACAGCAGAGATTAGTTGCGCATTAAAGAACTGCAAAAGTGATATTTCAGACATTAGGTTGTGTGTTCCATGGTAGGATTTTCAAAGATGCAATACATCACTTTATAGAGCATATCACCTGTACTACAAATTTTTCCCTGCATTAAGGTGTGAGTGTTACGTGGAACATTCCACATGCTTCTCTCTGTTTTCTCTTTTACATATCTAGTTACTCAAACAAATAAAGATTGCAAGATATTGCATTAATTAACTTTCTTTTTTTAATGGCCTAAAGAATACTCCTTGGGTCATAACCTGAAAAACAACTTCATGGACAGCTTTCTCAGGGTGAAACAGAACATAATGCAGGGACCCAAAGGTTTCACTGAAATTTTCTACAGGCTCTGGCACATAAGTCCTATTTATGTTGATACATATGGTAAATTGGTCTAAATTTCTGTGGGAAATACAGCTTTCCTGACATTTGGGCCCAGAATAAGAACTACAACACAACTGAGTAGAAGTTTCCATGCTTTGCATCTCTTGAATCTAGTTGAATTCCACAAACAAAACCCAGACAACAGAATCACAAAACAGGTAAATTTACAGTAGAAAAATTTGTATATTTAAAAGTATATCTTTGCCTTCTTTCAAAATCGTGGAATAACACATGCTATAATTTTGAGAGAGTATACTCAATGTACAACTTTCCTAAATTCATATTTAACTTCAATATATTGAATGACTTAAAAAAGAGAAAAAGAGACATCAAAATTTGTGATTCTGTACACTACCTGATCTGTCCAAAAAACCAAAGTGCTGTAACAAACAACCACACACAGCGTTTCTTACTGAAATACATTTACAGCTATTTTAATTCCTATATCAAAGGCACCATTTTATTTTGTAAATATTCTGGTGTCACATAGTTTTATACATAATTATTCACAACTGACTTTTTCTTTTACTGAAGTATGTGCTAATTAGAAAACCTAAACTGCAATACTTGTTAAAAAAATGCAGGTGCCTAATTATCTAATCCATACATCTGTAAATGTTTTTGAACTATTTATAACAGGAACAAATATCTCAGGTATTCTGACCTTGTTTGTATCTTACAAAACTGTGCAGCTGCATTTATCCAGTGATAAAAATTAATATAAGTACACTTCACTTTCCTTAGAGACCATACTAACCCAATGGAGATGGTAATGAATCTCTTTATGAATATTAAAAATAAATAAATACATACCCAGCCATTAAGGCTAGAAAAGAATTTGTCTTAAGAGCCCCTCTGCAAGGAAGATGCAGCACAACTGTGGCAATACACGTAGTCATGTCCAAAACTTTCCTGCCCATGCTAACCCCAGGAAAGAAGGGCATGGAAACTTGGGACAGGGAAACATGAGCTTAATGTCCCTGTCTAAGCCCAGGTACGGTTTACCATGTGCAGCCTAATCAAGCCCTGATATTTGACAAGACACAGTCATTCAGGCTGATGTGCCTCGCCCATATGAAGACTATCACTGATTCCTCTACACTATGTCAAAGTAAAGAGGAACTCTGGTCAGAGGATGGCTGAGCAGGGCTCTGTGCAGACCCACACTTCAAACACTACCCACCTACTACCATGGTCATATTCAGTCGTCCAGTGCAGCCACCTGCACTAAACCACGGGGCAGAGAGTGAGGAGCACAGGCTGTCCGTCAGGCACTCCCAGGCACCCCACGCTACAGGCACACCAGCTGAGCTGGTATGCAAGCAGCATAGCAGACAGCAGCAGCCAGGGGACTTTGGGAGAAGACATTTTGGTGGTTTCTCATATGAAGGAGCTGGTGGTTGTTTAGACAGGAGGGTTGACTTCAGCTTTTTCTTACGTTCTCATTAACTTTTAGTGACAGGTTTCTTTTTTTTTTTCCCCTGTACGCAGATTTGCTGCTTTCAGGTGCTTCCATTACTTTCTGCTAGAAGTTTCCCAATCAGTTTGAGATTGGAACAGGGGGGGATAAAAAGCCACCATAGCCTATGCCTCTTCTCCCAGGCAACCAGCAGTAGGACAAGAGGGCAGTCTTAGGCTGTGTCAGGGGAGGTTTAGGTCGGGCATTAGGAAGAAGTTCTTTACAGAGAGAGAGTGATTTGGCATTGGAATGGGCTGCCTAGGGAAGTGGTGGATTCACCATCCCTGGAGGTATTTAAGGAAAGACTGAATATGGCACTTAGTGCCATGGTCTAGTGGACAACGTGGTGTTGGGTCAAAGGTTGGACTCGATCTCAAAGGTCTTTTCCAACCTAGTTGATTGTGTGATTCTAAGTGTTTGTGTGGTTTAGGTTTGGGGGTTTTGGGGCTGTGGTTTGAAGGAGGTGGGGGTTGGCTTGTTCACAATTTGGGCATGAGCAGTGGTCTGTTTGGTTGTTGAGGCGTTTTTACCAGGAGAATAACATCCCTGACCTCTGTTGGAACAGGAACACAGAAGATCATAAGCAGGGAGGTTTCTGATGGATGTTGGGAACAACTTCAACACAGACATTAGATAGGTTGAAGAAGAGGAACTACCAGTAGCAGAAGACAATGACCTCTTAAGGAAGTGACCCACAGAAGTCAGCAAGGTCAAACAGGATGCTACGAGAGGTAGCTTGTGTCATTGTAAGACTGTCCTGCCACCTCTGAAAGACTTTGGAGGTCCGGACAGATTCATGATAACTGGAGGAAGACAAACATTGCACCCAACTTTGAGAAGACCATGAAAGAATCATAAAAAATACAAGCTGGTCAGCTTCACTTTAATTATGGGAAAGTCACAGAGAGCAAGATCTCCTGAAAGCTATTTCTAGACATGTAAGACAGTGACTGTAACTACAGTGTAATTGTTTCTAAAGTAGAACATTACAGTCTACATAGGTGCACAACTACACGGGGGAAAACCTAGCACTTTATTATTGTCCTGGAATGTACCACCACCAGTCTGTGGATCATGCTAAAGCTTCTGTACATCAATATATTCAAGGGAAAGGTAGCATTTCAGAGACCTACAGAGTCTCTCAGACAGGAATGGGCTCACAAGTATCTCATGAATTTCCACAAGAACAAAAGTAGAGTCCTGTACCTATCACAGAATAATCACCCCTGCATTGGTACAGGCTGTGGAACTGACTGGCTGCTTAAGATTACTCGGGGGTCCTGAAGGATAACAGGCTGCAGAGCAAGTGAGCAGTGCACCTGGGAGTAATGAAAGTCAATGAAATAGTAGCTGCATCAGCTGCAACAGACCAACAGCAGCAATTATTCTCCTTTATTCAGCACCTGTTAGACCTGTTCAGTACCTATTAAGACCTGCTGCATCCAATTTTGGACACACCTAGTACTCAAAGATGTTAATAAGCTCAAGTAAGGTGGTCAGAGCACACACGGAGCTAGGTTTGTGGAACCTGAAACACAGCAAGGCTTTAGTGGACATCTAATAGCAGACTTCCAGAGGAGTTTTCCAAGACAATGAAGCGAAGCTCTTTATTGCACTGCACAGCAAAAAAACAAGACAGTGGCCATAAAATGAAGTGGAAGTTTCGAACTGGATGTGAGAACTGGAAAGAATGGAGAAATAGAGTAGGCTGTTTAGGGAGGCTGGTAATCTCAGTGCCAGGGCAAAGCTCTAAGCAATCAGCTTCAAATTGAGTGTTGATGATACTAAGGATGAAGTTGGATGAGATGACATCCCTAGATCCCTTCAAACATGCACAATTCTGTATGGGGAAAAACAGGACATCTCTAAGGTTCCCTTCTCTCCCTACAGTACATTTATTCACACTGAAGTTTGAGTTGTACAAAAGCACTACTGATCTTGCCACAAGCCTTCCTGTGGTTGTCTGAAGTAAGATAACCATGCCAACTTTCTGCCTCCAGGTGATGATGATATACAACAAAACATGACTAGGGTATGTGTCTTAATATCTAGACATTTTCTGTATCATTCCTTCCTTGACTGTGGAGAATCTGAAGGCTTCTTGCTTTTACTGAGTTTGAAGAAAATGTCTAGATATTAAGACATATACCCTAGTCATGTTTTGTTGTATTTCATCATTAACTTCATGTTGCCTATGTTTGGAAAGCACTTTTGGATCAGGCTCTCTGGGATGCAAGCACAGAGGCTCTTCATATACAAGACCAGAGCTGGGATGATCAACTACATTAAGAGAGAATTACTTTTAGATACAGTCCACAACAGAACTCTGAGGCTGTGAAGAACCTACCAACCTGAACTAAATGTAAACTGCTTTCCAGAAATCTGCACTTCATTTTCAACATAATTTTAAGTGGGTATCTATTATGTGAAGAGAGGCCATGCTAAATTATATTTCTCCAAACCAAGACAACTAGCTAGAGATTACATTAGAGTGAACATAGGGTTATTTTAATTTCAGATGTGGGTCAGTGGCTTGAACTATACACAAAATTCCACTTTAGAACTTGACCAAAATTTTGAAAAAAGCAATAGAAGGGAGAGTCAGGAGGGATTCAGATCTGAAAGTAAGAAGAAAAACAGCAGCCCTACCCAGAGGCAGGGGGCAACACCGCAGCCTTCACAGTCACATGCATGTGAAGGGCTATTTAAAAATAAATAAATAAATAAATTATTCTAACAGTGGCAAAATTATCCCAGTATTTCTATTAGACATATTAGCTGAAAGTTAACAAATTTTAGCTATAGTTGTAATAATATAATAATTATAGAGGATCTAAAACAATTGTCATCACTTGGCATATTTAAGGGATGTGAAAGATGAAGCACCAGTAAGTTGCCATAATAAATAATTCTGTAACAGCAGCAATGAAGTTGGTCACATCCATCTTTTCCACTTCCAGTGGCTATTTCCATGTCATGCCACACATACATTTAAGCCTTCTTGCAGCACACATAACCAGTTGAAACAAGAAAGATTTTCAACTATCCTGAAAATCCAAAAGTATGTTTCAAACAAGGAAAAGGTTTTTCACCTGGAGTGGGGTTAGGTACTGGAACAGGCTCCCCAGGGAAGTAGTCACAGCACTAAGCCTGTCAGTTCAAGAAGCATTTGGACAACACTTCCAGACATACAGTATGTTTCTTGGGGTTGTCATGTGCAGGGACAGGAGTTGGACTCAATGATCCTTGTGGGTCCCTTTCAACTCAGGGTATTGTATATTTCTATATAAACGCTTTTTGTTTTCAAATAGTATTTTAAATTAATCCCATGAGACAAAGCATTAATCCCATGAAACAAGTTTACAGATCAAAATGTTACCAACAGTTCTTCACACTCACCTTGCATTTATGAACTCTGAAATGAAGAAGACCATTCAGATATTGGCTTTTCAGAGTCCGACCACAGCTGAAAATTGGTTTATTTATGGGATTACATGGATCTGGATGCAGCAAGACTATACATGAGACCACCAACTTTTTACGCAACATTAAAACTATCAGATACGTTATTTTGTCAGTAAAAGTTCAGTCACCTCCAAAACAGTCTTAGTTCCATAACACAACTAATGGACATGTACAATGCATCTTTTACAACCTCACAGATATTTTGTCAACACAGACTGGAAGATAAACCCAAATGCTCTACTTTATATTTAAATCCAAAGTAAATCCGTTTGTCTTCAAGTTCTCTTAAATCTCACTTTTACCTTCCTGCAACAAATATTTTGTCAACTTAATTTTGCCTACCCAGAAACCTTAAAATAAGCATTTCTTCATGATACGAGCTCAGTAAACAGTGTTGATCTGTAACAATCTAAGTGTTCCATCTCTTAACATTCTCTTTATAATGTAATATTAGTCTTTTAGAGACTACTCTAATATAAGAGTATAAACACAAGGCTTGAAGGGGTAACCAAGAGAATTATTATAAGAACATCATTGGTAAACAATGAGTTGAATGATACTTCAGAATGGAGTTGAACTCAATGATCTTTGTGGGTCCCTTCCAATTCAGAATATTCTGTGATTCAAAGGCTTTCCACAAACAAGGCAAGCAACTCAAATTATCATCATTAAATAGGATGGCGTCAAAGTAATATCACTCAATTAATTTAGTGATATTCAAAATATCCTTAGCCAGTTTCTATTAATACCAATCAGCTTTACCAGGGGACTTTCTAAACAGTAACCACAACTTTTCTCCAAGACAAACTGGCAATCATGATTTTAGATCCATTTTAAAACAGTTACTTTAATCAAACTCCTTTGCTCCTTTCTGAACAAAACAAGAAACTAATGCCTTCCTTTCAAGTCCAACAGATGCAATTGCTGCCTGAATAAGATCAAGGTAACAATTTTGGATTCTAAAGCAGCAGGAAGGAAGCATCCTTGTAAGAAAGCAGGTTGTTCTAGATTTTCATTCTAATGAATGAAAACCTTCTTTTCCTATTTACATTCGAATACAAATGGACTAGAGGTAACAAGGTACAAATAAGCCCACTGTGTTTTCTTTAAATCTAAAATTTACCTGCTAGACATTCATTGTTCTTTTATCCAGTTTTTAGGTTTTGGCAAACATAAATTTAATAGGGGACAGAAAAACGGCAGGGAAATCTTGCAGGTGACTAAATTAATTAAAATTTCAGTTGTATTTTGAGTTAATTCCAGCACATGTACTGCTCTGTGTGGAAAGGAAAACAGTCAGGTTATTTTGGATCAAACAGGCTTCTTGTCACAAGTCTTTGAAAATATCAGAAAATACATTTTTCTGAAAGATCAGTGGCATGTAGAGTTGAGAATGGACTGTAAAACTTCGAATCAACAAAAAGCATCACGAACTGTTCAGGATTCGGACAACCACTAAGAGACAAGAAAATGTCTGTGTGTTTAAACAAATGTTGTTTCAAAACAGACAAAAGTACAGTAGTTTGCTGAGGCAAATATTTTAAACACAGAAGTACACAATTTATTAGAGCACATTCTGGTAACACTGTATGTGTTTCCACACATAAATTATCAGTCTCATCAACTTCAACAGAACTAATGGCATGCATTAATGTTTGCAAATCACGGCCAATAAATATTCTCCCTAAGAGAGACAATTAATAAAATCAGCATTCTGAAAGGCATACAGCAAAATGTTATTTACACTCTAAATTTACAGTCTCACACTGGACTAAAGGCAGTTGTAAGTGTTGTTTTTTTACTCAAATTAATGGACCATGTTTTGTAAGGTTCGTGCAAGAATTAATTTGAAATAGGCACATGCAAACTTCTGAAGTACATCACTCACTATGTGAAAGGGAGAAAACCAAATAATATCTAATTTCTGTGTCTAACATTTCATATCTGCTCAACTGTCAGCTCACAGTGGCTTAATGGGACTTTGGTAACTGCAGCATTCATCAAGGCAAGCTTTTGGACAGCATCTCACCTGGTCTCTTCATCATCCCAAGCGATTCTCATGCCTTTCCCACCACCACCTGCTGAGGCCTTGATCATGACAGGGTAGCCTAACAGCGGGGAACAATTAGACAGAAGTTCAAACTTTGTTCAGTTGGTCAGAGGAACATGACAACTGACCACATGTCCAATAAAGCCAGTAGACAATAACTTCGTTTATTAAAACACTTTGTCTGGAGGGAGAACAGAGGAGAAATTTTTCTTTTCAAAACTTAGCTGTCAATGCAGTAATTTCTAAAGCCAAGGAAGGCTGTCTTCTCCAATTCATTTATACCAAAAAAACACTGAATGAATTATTCCCAAGAAATAAAGTGATTTATGAATAAAGCATTTGACCTTTTTAAGCTCATATCTCTTTATGAACAAAATTTTGTTCCTTTATTGCTGTTGAAATAAGCTGTGACAAAATTTTTCAAAAAATTAATAACAAAATAAGCAGATCTTCATAAATTAATAGTCAAGAGATTGAGTAAACAAATCTGTATCTTATCAACATTTCTGGTGCAGTACATTCTAAATAAAAGAGCATCTCAAGAGCACTGCTGTTTGGATATTATGAAATTAAATCAGAAAACACAGAAAACAGATTATTGCTTTTTTTTTTTTTACAATAAAAAAGTATTTTCCCCAAATAGACAAACAGTAAGAAAAAATGAGCAGTACAGATCTGACAGCATTGTACATAACTGGCAATATTTCACTCTCAGAGTAAGATATTATAATACAGATATGAGTCAGGATCTTAGTTTACTGAAAGCTAGAAAATTACAGTAACAAAGAACATATTTGAAAAGCATATTTATTAATTTAAAATATTTAGAAATAGTAATGATTATCTTTTAGTACAATCTGTTCATTTAAAGCAACTTCCTGAAACAACTTCTTCATATCAGAGAACTCCACCTTTCTCCACATGAACACATAGAAAACTGAAAATCGAGGATCTAATTAAAAACTTTTTGATGTTTCCAAGACAGCAGAAAATCTTCATGTCTTTGGTCTCCAGTATGTTTAATCAACGTCACAACACTAAGGCAAATATCAGACCAGCTGATATTGTCTGGCAAGAAGAGTCTATTAGTCCTTGCAAACTGAAGACATATTCTGTAAAAGGTTTTGATCTGGGGACAGAAAAAGACATTTGACTATGGTTCCTAGAAGCAGTCCAGTCTGCTATCATATGTGTAACTGCCATTTACAGTTTCTTCCTGGAATGTAGATCTACTCTTGCTTTCTCAAGTGATAGCAATACAACACACCCACCTCCTCCTCATAGTCATCTAAGTGAAAGGAGGTTCAGGAGAAGACACTTAAAACAGCAAGATCTGGAAAAGCTTTTTCTTAAAAAGACTGAAATGGACACAAAAAAAGGCATGATACAAGCCTAAGAAACTGGAAGACAGGACAGCAGCAACAGTACAAGAGAACATTAACAAAGAAACAGAAAAAAAAATAATCAATGAAATAGTTTCCAACATAACACCTTATTAGACTGTGAAACGCCCATGCTGTAAAGTATTCATGTGGCTGGAAGCTGTAGAGAGGTAATAATTAAGCATACGTAGAGCACAAACCAACTTCTTTTAGGTATGGATGACCAAAAGGCTACAAATTTTCAGGCTTTGAAGTCTAAAGTGATCGCTACTTACTAGGTAGAAGGGTAAGACCAAACAGAGCTATGCAAATAACCTTTCTAGAGTCTTTTACATTTTCTCATGAAATCAGATGCTGTCCATATAGGGGTATGGGATAAGTCACAGAGTAAAAATGGGTTCAATCCAGAACTATTAAGTATTTTCAAGGCCTCTACAATACCAGAGATTAAAGGATAAAGACAAAATACTAGATTGCATACAGCAACAGTGAAGTTCAACTGATTTTCATGAAATGCAGTAAATGTTAACATAATGGTAACACTAGCAAAGGTAAACCTCTGGCAACACTGTTACCATCTGGAGACTCTCTCCAACCTAAGAGGTTGCAAGACCGAAATTTTGAAACAAGCATTGCTTTAAGCCTTATATGGCAAACTCACTATGGCAATTTCCATCACCTAATCTATCTTATTCAGTTACATGTACTTGAAAAAAATCATCATCAGTTATGTTAACATTTTCAGTCTAACAATATCAGTCTCTTGCATGGTTTGCTGATTTTAATTCTGTAAGCAGAGTCTAGTCCTCATGTACTGTTCTTTAGATTCAAAAGCAAAATAGGCAGGTTGACAGTGAGCCTTGGTTAGTCTTTATATGCTACAAGAGGTAGCTCATATCACATGGTTAAATTATCAGATAGCATACATGTATTATTAGTATTGCTCACCAAGTGTAGGATCACTGTGCTTCCCCTTCCTCCCACCTTTCATGTATAGCAGTTATATGTCAACCACATTTGTATGCGAGGCAGCTAAAGATTCCAAAGATCCACAATATAATTAAAAGTAGAATGAATTAAAAAAAAAAAAAGACCACAAAGTAAGGATTGTTTTGAAAAGATACATACAGCTTTTCAGGTTGAGAAGAAAAAACTGCAACCTCTACATGTTAGGATGTAAATTAGCTGGTCCTCTGAAAATAAAGGTACTTGAGGTTTAGCTCAGATGTGCCTTTACACACTCCTTGCTCTCAGGGGCACTCAGCTGAAGAGCAGCTCTTTAGCCAATACCAAAGATTGAAAGGAAGGCTTCGCAAAATTTAAGTTTTGCATACGAGTTGGGTACGGGATGCTGGGATCAGGATGCATTACTCATCACTCTCCTAGCCCCTTTTGTACTACTCAGCAGCAATCAAAACTGCTGAAGTATGTTCACATGGATTGGTTGGATTAGTTGTGGGAAGGGAGAAGCATGCAAACAATTTTTAACAGCATTTACAAGTCCCCACAACAACAGCAAAGAGTCTCATACAAAGCAGACACATTTTTGAGTAGGTGTTAGGTTTTCAATCTTTCCCTCAAATTAGATGCCAATTCACATGAAATTAAAATTGCTTGTGAGATTAAAACCTACTCTCATTCTATAGTTTTACATTCCTGTGATGCATCTGAAGGATGGGTCTAAAGATCCTAAAAGGTAAGAAGGTAAGAAGCTGTCAGATTTGAAGATCATTGGGCATACTTTCACTGTTACATAGGTACTATTAAGTTAGGACTGCTTTGTTTCCAGGGCAGTTGCTATTCTGAGAATCTGAATGGTGAAAGGAGTAACCAAACTTCTGGTGTCCTACAGCTGTTAGTTCCCACCCTTTGCCACCATGGTTTTAGATGCCATTTAACCATTTTTATAAAGTTGCAGGTAGCAGACCACAGAATGAATTGTGCAATATCAGTTTGAGCAATATTGCATGTGGCAATACCAGGTTCTTTTCAATATCCGTTATTGAAAAGCTAGCAGTAACTAAATCCATGTCAAATGAAACATGACAAAAATCGACTTTTTCACCTCTTCAGTTTAGTACAGACTTTCCTTTAGTTTAACTGATTGCACTGCATAACTGTTCAATCCTTTCAAATAGAGGAATAAAACTTCCTAGAGTTTCATCGAGGCTTCAGAAATCAAGAAGCCAATAGTTCTTAATGTACAACTTTACAAACAGACCTAAAAGCAGCATGGGAAAAGAGCCAATGTAATTAAGCACTACCAACAGGATTACAAGAGAACAGCCCACACCAAAAAATAGAGAAGGAAGACTAAAGAAAGGAGCCTATACAGCAATTTGTGCCTGAACTTCTTCCAATTCCTGATTTAGCCTAGTATATCTGTCACATTCTCTCTTGACAGCTCAGGAGCATATCTCAAATCAAGGGCAAAAATAAGGTTTTATACCTAGAAAATTTGTAGCCATAGATAATAATCACTGAAACAGATAAAGGCAGTGTTCTCAAGCCTGAAGTGTCATGGTTAAGTACTACTGGATCTTCAGCCTGAACAGACCAGGAAGAAGCAAGAAAAAAATACAGGTAGTAAAAGAGTAAAAATGCAGTTTTACTGTTTTAAGCACTGACCCACAGTTATCTCAGAGACCGAGACTCTGGATAAGAGAAATTAAAAACAATCTGAAAGTATTCCATTGCATATCAAGTGCTTTATACACAAAACCAAATGCATTATATACACAAGAGACTATAATTTCATCCCATTTTAGATCCTTCGAGATCAAAATCACAGTTTTATTATGATCAGTGGTCACAATTAGACAGAAGCTTAACCAAACTAATCAACTGGTTGAAACACGTGAGGAAAAAGCTAGAAAGGACATTTTTCTTTTGCTACTACATGGCATCACAGTACAAAACTTTTTTGTATCAAAACAGTTCCAAGAATTTTCCATCTAGATAAAGCACAACCCAGCTGTCTGTAATTGACTTTAATATCACAGATTTAAGACTGCCTTGATATAATGACCTCCAAAGTGCTACTGATATCAAAGACAGGAACCAGTCAACAGAACACCAGAAGAAGTAAATTAAACAAGAATAATTTTAAAGAGTGTCTAGAAAGCCACTGCATGCCTTTAAACTTACATTCAACAAAACAGCTTTAAAAACACTTGCAGGAACACAAGAGAGAGACAGACTTTTGAACAGAAACTGAACTGAAATATAATACTTTATTTCATAAAAAATCATATGCCTTTATTCAGGAGTAAAACCAATTTTTTGGAGGGAACTGGGATTTATTTACAGTTCTCTTCTGAATGTTCCAATCTGGTTGATAACCTCTTCCTTTTGTTTCTGCTCCCATGACAGTGATCAGTGATCACTTGATTTCCCAACAAGGACACAAAGGTTGACCCACAGAAACACTGGCTTCAATTGTGTCAGCCTAAAAGTCAGACAAGCCTACACTGAGGGGTTTCAGGACAGTTAACCACTCCAGAGTAAAGGCCCAAACTTAAACTCAAAGTGGAAAGATCTTACACCGATTAAAAGTTATCTGCAGCAGTGCAAGTCCCACTTTCTATTAGGTACATAAGGCACAGCCATAGCTTTTGACACAGGTGAAATGTATTTGCAGCTAGATCAGCAAGAGAAGCTTCAAATGCAGATATCTGCTTTGAATTAGGTACCTGTGATAAACCTAAATAGTTTCTAATGGTTACTGTCTCAAAGTAAAAATGAAGGAAAAATCCCAAGGAAAATCAGAAAAATCTTACTGCCTTAGATTCTTCTTTTAGCAAGCATTTAATAACATGTGTAATTTCAAGCATATGGTTTAGTATTTTCCCTAATATAAGCTTTAGTAAATAAAAGCCAAAACTCATTAAACACATATTACACTTAACCTTCATCAAAACGAGTCCCAGACAGTTTGCTGGTTGCTCTTTTCACCATTCTGTAAGATATTCAGAAGCTGAATAGTGACTTTATTCCAGCAAGCACAGAAGAAAGGCTGGTGCTCTGGATGATATTCAAGCTAACTGTAGTCCACACACTAATCAAAAATGAAGATCATAACATCACTGGTGTCAGCCTCCATATAAAGAGAAATACACCATGCCTAACTTCCATCATGTCCAATTGCAGATATACTTTGAAATAACTCCTTCAGTGAGCTACTCATTACTGCCTATTACAGGCCTTCCACAAATCATGGCTGCACTTGTTCTGTAAAGTCCAGTTTGAAAGCTCAAATGTGATGATTTAAGAGACAGCGCGTTAATGTCTAGATTCTTCTAGCCCCACGGGCAACAGGGAACTTAAAAACTATTAAAACATTATTTGTTCTATAGGGATTACTTATTACACATTCAATTTAGTCAACCATGTCTGCTGAGAGGCACACAAATCCCACCATAGCTAATTTAAGAACTTACCAATTTCCCTTGCAATTCTGACAGCTTCATCTGCATCCTGTAAAAGCAGGAAATGAGACCCAACGTTAATCCCATCAGCCATTGCACTATGTCCTGAGGGCAGTCATATATTGCACTACTGTCTCCTCCGATTCATTTAATGTTTGATTTTACAACCTTCTGACCCTTTTCAGCCAGAAGAATGTAAAATTAATACCATAAGTGGAATGTAAATTCTACCTCATCATTAGTATACTGAGAAACTCAAAGCAACAAGGAATCAGCTGACAGGAAACACAACCAGGATCGCAAAATGATTTTCTGCAGTTGTAGGAATTTAATGCTAGAATTTAGAAGTTTACAATCAATAATGGACCATAAATCACATCATTAAAGTTTGTCCACTACCAGCTTGTTTCTGCCCTCACAGATATTTCTTGTGTTTTCCTGGTTGCTGTCAGTAGGGGGAGTTGATTCTCTATTGTTTGGGAGTAATTCAAGTACAGAAAAAATCTTGCAGGACTTCTTTAAAGACAAATGGGTTTTGTTTACTGAAGAAAAAACACAAGGATTTCAATTCTGTAACTTCTGCATTCTGAATGCAGAATAAACCTTATATGCATCATTTTAAACTGTATCTGAAAGCAGAAGATCCCCATAATTGTTTCCATCTAAGAGTCACCATGTTACTAGCTTATGACAATTTTAAAAATCCTTTTGTTGATGCCACCTATTGCTTCAGCTGTCTCATACTACTGTAGCCTGGTACAGAAAAAAGTACTGTGAAATTCAGAGAATAAAAAACAAAATACTTATATTGTTTACTTTTCAGTAACCAAATTGCTTCTCCTGCAGTAGTTAATTCTAGTTTCTTCTACTGATAACAATACACTTCCATTATAAAAAAACAGAAAGAAAAGGGGTTAAATTATAGTGCCATGGGTTAAGTTTGAAAATTCCATCCAAATTTGCTAATATTTATACTATCCCATGACATGCATTAAAAAATTTGTATGGAAGGCAGTAATGTCTGGAAATCACCAGCTGCTAAGTGTGTCTGAAACTATAGGGGCTGACTTACGAACATTAAACTGAAACCTGATATTTTTAAAGCTTTCAAGGCAATCCGTTTTAAAAGCACCCAGGTCAGAACTTTAAAAAAAATACATAAGAAATGTTCATACCTGGTTCATTTATGTCCGATAATAAAACAAAATCCTCTTTAAAAGTCTTCAGTACCTAGTAACAGCCCCATGAAGAATAAGGGGGCTGGCAGGGGAAGTTGTCAGAAAATTTAATTTCCTTTCATTAGCTAGTCTGCTCCACAAATCGGTGCTTGTTAAGTTCAAAGCAGTCCTGAAAGCAACATCAGTTTTAAGTCTTTTTACTTCAGTCACATCTGTTAATGAGATTTTTCCAAATAACAATTGTTTTAAGTCAAGAGATAAATCTAGCAAAAAAAAACAACCCCCCCGAAAAAAAAAATCTCAGGGTTTACTGTTTTATTACACCTTGCTGCTTTCCATGACCCTGCACCCTCCAAATTTTAGCTAAAAAGGGATAAAATGCATGAAAAGGGTCATTTAAGAATGTTAGTGGTTTCCACACATTGAGTTTGAAGGTTCTTTGTTCCTGCCTGTGACAGTTATGCGAGAATACTTCCCCTTAATAGCCTCTCTGTCAGGAAGTGTTAAACCTGCCAAATGCAGACAATTAGAGCCTCTTGAACAAAATGCAGGAAGAGTGATGACTGATGAAGAGCTACGATTATAGTCGAGAAGGAAACTTTTACATTTCTTTTCTCTTGCAAATTCACCCATATATTTGCAAAACAGAATTAAGGGGGGAAGCAAACAGGGTAATTTTTTTTCACTTAGTTACCTGCAAACAAGTGGCTAACTGATACACTGCAGTCCACAGGAAGACAAGCTGCAAATCATTATAGGGAAACTTTTCACTGCCACTGTATTTTTATACATGCATACGACAACTTTAAGTAATAAGCGGCATCGTATCAGCAGCACTAATTGTGTCACTTCTGGCTTGAAAAGACTGCGCAGCACAGTTATTAATTTACAATGTTTCAACATCTGTTTCTTTTACAGTTCTAATATATTAGAATCTGAACGCTGAAATACAAGGGAAAAAAAAAAATCAATGCATACTCAAATTCTTTAGCCTTCGAAGAGAATTTCCAAACCAGAAAACAAAAATATGCTGTGCTTTAAAGAGAAAAATTAATGCACAGAAAAACCCGAACAACTGACATATTGAAGTCTCTGGTAAGTTTTCTAATCTTTTTCCCTAAGAAAGTACGTTTTAGTATCATGAATTTCACTTGTGGATTACATAAATACAGAATTCAGTTCCAGTACTCAGAAAAGGTTAGGATGGTTATTTTAGATTTTTGGTGCATAGAACTTATGGTATTCAACATTTGCCCAAAGAGAGCAAAAAACTGAATGTTATGACACTGCCTAACACACAAGTCCATATGTACAAAATATACAAAGCCACACTGGAACTAAAAGCATTCTGAATTATTTTTTTAAAAGCAAGAGTCCTCAATGATTTACTGCTGTTTCCTCCAAAAACACATTAGCTACACTACCATTTTCCCAAAATAAATTGGAGACTGTAAAGAAATATATAATTTTAGCACCACCTTTTATTGTACAAATAAAAATGTTCAAGTAACCGTAGAAGTTTATAAAAATCCTAAGAGTTATAAAATGATGTCATACTGTTTTTACAAATAGGTGATTCCACTGAGTTAGGGATACATAAAATACTCATTTAGCATAAGAATTCCTAACCTCATAATTTCATGTACATGCCTCTCAGCCAGGTACCAGCAGGTAGAGACAGAAAAGCAAATCTGTTCTTGATGTAAAGGAATGCTAGGATAAAGCTGTTTTTTAAGAGACTCCTAGAACTGTAGAACATTTTATTAATTATGAAGAACTACATAATAGTTCTCATGGTTGAGGGCATTGGCCTTAGAGAACCTCCAGTTAGTTCATGTCTAGTCTCCTACCATCTCTTCAGCAATACAGTGATCAATTCAATACCAATACCCCAATGCAAAACTCATCCAAAACAGGTACCCAAAATTACTGTTAATTACAGTAAATTCAGAGCCCTGCTGAAGACCTTTAATGTGTCTACTGACATCAGTGAAACTAAGCAGACACAGAGACATTATTCTTCTGGGTCTACATCCAGCTGTGTTCTACCAGCCATAAAACCAGATTGTACGTGGTGAAACAATACAAAAATCATTCTTCCCCTGCCATTCCTTTGCCAGTTTTTCACCATGACATGTCCTTATACTCATTACTCAGCATCTACTTTCTCCTTGTCACCTATTCCCCTTTACTTATTTACAGTCAATACATCATCTGAGCTCCAACTTGAGTACAGCCATTGCTCACAGGATTAATGCTAATTCTTTTGATCAAGACTGTTTACCACTACCTCTTCCAATCGGGTTTTAGAAAACTAACTGTACTTACAATTAGCAGTAGTTAATTTTGAAATTAATTACTTTCAAATGCTCTCTGGCTGACAGCATGAGACTCTGGTTCCTTACATGTGTAGACTGGACAACCCTTGCCCCAGCCAACTGAGAAACTTATCCAGGGATGAGAAGAAAATTACTCTTCATAAAACTGCCCTCTCCACTCCCATTCCACATCTTTCCATTCTCAGCTTCATATTTCAAATGCTAGAGCATCTGCCTGTATGAGAATAGTTAGTTGTGTCTGTTATGCCAAGCATCCTCCTCTTCAATCCTTCCAGGTCTTTAAGTATACTGTTAAAGGGCTTCCTTCTTTTACATTTAATTTCTACTCACTGGGAATTTTTCTGCATGCAACTTCTCCAAGACGTTATTACAAAAGCTTAGCAACTACAGTGCCTCCTATGTGTAAGTGCTAAGCAACATAAACAAGAGAGGAAAAACGTTCTTTATTCATGAAGGACCTATGTATCTGCAGCACTATTTAACAAACTCTTCCAGTAACCAAGATTTTCAGTGCAGTCCTGAGTTGAATAATGAAGTTGAATAACACAAAGTTATTACTCTGTATTTGCTTTAAGTATTAATGCACAAAGAATATGTGTAACAGATCTGTCTTAATTTCTGGTATCGTCAGAGGCATCAATACAGTTTTCTTCCAGCTTCTCTAGAGTCTACCTTAAAGATGAAGCCATCTATAATCAACTCAAGTGTCAACCCGACATTTAACTCCTTTCAAAGACCTTTAAAATTTTTATTTCTCAAGAAAGAAAGCCCTCAAAGATTTTGAAAGATTCATAACTGATCAAAATAGGTCTCCCAGGAATGACAGAAATCCTAAACAGTCTCTAAGTCTTTGTGTGTTGCTCCTCTGAGGCACATATTTAGATCCATAGCAACTACGACAATATCAATTATCAGAAGCTTTATTTCCTAGAATTGGTAATCAAAGCACTGGCTAACCTAAAATTTTCAGCTCCCCTTTCTGATGGAAACTACAATGCTGGCATCTGTGGACTTTCCTTTTTCTTATTTGGTGGGTATACTGCAGGTTGTTTTTTGGGTTTAGTTATGTATTCTTTTTCATCAACAGTCTTCAAATAATTAGAACTGGTGCAAGGCTGAGGTATGTGAAACTGATATGATATGGACACCTTGGGGTTAAGCAACTACCACATAGTTCCTTTCAGTAGCAGAAGATTGGAGTTGTCAACTCAATCCTACATTCCAGTTCCTTCGCTTTTAAGAGTATCGTTGCCCATTGCCAACCAGACCACTAACACTTCCCTTTCATGTTAGGAAATTCAGATAATTGTCAAAAACAATGCAATTAAAGGTTTTGGAAACAACTGCATACAAGTAAGTAGATCAGTTTCACTGGTTCTATGTCTACCTGTTTCATTAACCATTATCCTATTTTGTCATATTTGTTTCTTTGTACTAGAGGAATAACAGACCTTTACATAATAATTAACTGATAAAGTGAAAAAAAACAGTATTTTGAGTATTTGCTTCTGCATTAGAGGAATTTTTGTGGTGTTTAAATGTTATCTCCTAATTAGATGTTTTTCTAGAAGTTATTTTTCAGGATTTCTAGGAGGAGATACAGGATGTCAGACAGAACAGAGAACCTTATGCACAACAGCTTGGCTGCTGTTAAATGTTATAAGTACTGAAGGACCACATACACAAGGACTGCTAAAACATGCAACAAAAACCTGAAAGAGTACAGTGTTCAACTTGCCACTGCCAGACTTCAGCATGGGCACAAGTGCCAGCCTAACACTCATATGGAGCTCCCCAGATAAAGAAGTCTTTCCACTTTTACCTCTTGCAGCATATCCCACTACCAGTCATTATACAGACCACACATTTCCATCACAAGTACTGAAAAGTTCTCTTGGGCATTTTGACAACAGCTATTTTGTGATTTTATCATTCTCTCTCACAAGTCAAGTTCTCCAGGCAGCCTCACTGAAAGAGGTAATTTTGTAGAGGCTTAGCCCCTTAGCGCTCTACTTACCTTTCTCATTTAGTTGGGTTTTGGGTTGGCTTTTTTCCTCTTAAGAGTCTAAAATCCAACTTAGCTAACACTCTTTTTCATGCATTTCAAAGTTTCACTCAAACTTTATTTGAAAAAAAAAAATCTAACTTGACATGTAAAGCATAAAAATTTCAATATAGGAAGTCAACATTTTATAATACACAAAAGTTTTAAGTGTATACAATAAAGGTTTTAAAAGAGAAAAGCATGTTTTAACTACATTAACAGAGACAATATAACAAGACACGCAGGAAAGCTTTTAAGAGCCCAGTACTTAAACACTATAGCACAAAATAAATGAAAACTAAAATTTACTTTAACTCTACAAACTACAAAAATATTTTTAATGTTTCTTTAGAGAACTGTTGAAAATCATTCCTTCTAAAACCACAGGAAGAACACTTGCTGAAGATTCTGACAAAGAGCCACTAACTTCCCCCATCCTCACCCCGAGTTTTGCAACATATGAAAATCTGCACCATCAGCAAAGACCATAAAATGGAAATTTGACGCCCTTTAACAAGCTCCAGTGTTAAACTCAGGACTGTCAAGATGTTGGCCAACAAGAAGACCTGAGAAATGTAAAGATATGCAGATAGTTGAATCCACATCTGGCATTTAATACATTTAGCTGCCCTCATGTTAAATTTAAAATATTTTTAGAGACTCCACTGAAGAACTCCTTAATACATCGTTTATTATCATGGATTTTCTCTTCTTTTCCAAAGCTCTCTTGCTAGCAAAAATCTGTACTCCATTTTTAATTACATCTTACTGAAAAAGAAGATAGAATTATAATTAGATTCTGCATCAGACCTTCAATAAGTGTACTTTGATTTAGACACTGTTCCTACAGTGGGCAGACAGTAATTAAATGATTTCTCACCTTGACTACTCCATCAAAGCCAGGGATCGTGTTGACCTTTGCATTCTTGGCTAACAATTTGCTTTCAATCTTGTCTCCCATAGCTTGAATAGCATGTGTGTCAGGTCCAATGAAGGTGACACCTTCCGATGCCTGTGAAGACAATAAAACTTTAGGAGACAAAAATAAAAATCAGCTTTTCTTTACACAGGTATTTTTCTCCTTTTGAACTGATTAATACAATAATGTTTATAAAACAGTAATCTGTTTATGTAACAACCTAGCAATATACTCACATTTCAGACATTAAAAATGTGTATGACCTTGTGAAACTATGTATACACATAGATTCAAAGCCCCTATAATTAGCATTTGTATAAATCAAAGCCAGGCCAGAGAAAAATAGCTGCAAGTGAAGGTACTCCAGTCTGAAAGTTCAAAATATCCCTTTAGAAAATAGAGGCTAGTTAACTCACCCTTGAAACAGCCATAAGTGATTTACAAAGACACACTTGCTAAACTCTAACTCTGAGAGGATCATCCAAACACCTCGAACTCTGTCAGGCTTGGTGCTGTGACACTTCCCTGGGGAGTCCGTTCCAGTGCCCAACCACCCTCCGGGTGAAGAACATTTTTCTAATATCCAACTTAAATCTCCCCTGACACAACTTTAGGCTGCTCCCTTGGGTCATGTCACTGGTCTCTACAGAGAAGAGATCAGTACCTGCCCCTCCTCTTCCCCTCACAAGGAAATTGTAACTGCAGTGAGGTCTCCCCTCCATATCCTCTTCTCCAGGCTCAACAGACCAAATGACCTCAGCCACTCCTCATACGCCTTCCCCTCAAGGCCCTTCACCATCTTCATTGCTCTCCTTTAGACACTCTCTAGGAGCTGTATATCTTTCTTATACTGCAGTGCCCAAAACTGCACACAATATTAAAGGTGAGGCCGCACCAGCGCAGAGCAGAGCGGGACAATCCCCTCTCTTGACTGGCTGGTGATGCTTTGCCTGATGCCCCCCAGGACACGGTTGGCCCTCCTGGCTGCCAGGGCACTGCTAACTCATATTCAACTTGCCATCAACCAGGACCCCCAGGTCCCTTTCCATGGCACTGCTTTCCAACACCTCATTCCCCAGCCTGTTTGTACATCCGGGGTTACCCCATCCCAGGTGCAGAATCCTGCACTTTCCCTTGTTGAACTTCATATGTTGGTGATTGCCCAGTCCTCTAATTTGTCCAAGTCTCTCTGCAGGGCTTCCCTGCCTTCGAGGGAGTCAACAGCTCCTCCCAGTTTTGTGTCATCTGCAAACTTGCTTAGTATCCCTTCCAGTCCTGTGTCCCAGTCATTTATGAAGATGTTGAAGAGCACAGGGTCTAAGATGGAGCCCTGTGGAACCCCACTAGTGACAGGTCACCAGTCTGATGCTACCCCATTCACTATTAACCTCTGTGTTCCATCCATGAGCCATCTGCACACCCATCACATGATCTGTTTATCCAGATGGATCCTGTGAGAGACAGTATCAAAAGCTTTACTGAAATCCAAAAAGATTATATCAACTAGCTTCCTTCCCTTGATCAGTTAGGTGGTCATAAAAGGAAATCAGGCTGCATAAGCAGGACTTCCTTCTCATGAAGCCATGCTGGCTCTGACCAATGACCGTGTTGTCTTTCAGGTGTTTTTCAATACTTCCCAAAATAATCTGCTCCATAACTTTACCAGGCAAGTAAGTGCCTCATAAGAAGTGAGACTGACAGGTCTGTAGTTTCCAGGGTCCTCCTTCTTGCCCTTCAACGTTCACCAGCTTCCAGTCAGCTGGGACCTTCTCCAGATTCCCAAGACTGCTCAAAAATTATGGAGAGTTTTGCAATGACATCAGCAGCTCTTTGAGGATTCTGGGACAAATCACATCATTCCCCATAGATTTGTAGGGATCCAGCTGAAACAGTAGATCCCACACAGTTTCAGGGTTGACTGGGAGTTGGTCATTCTCACAGCCATGATCCTCCAGCTGAGGGCACTGAGACCCCCTTGGTCCTTCATCCGTGTTGAAGACAGGCAAGGAAAGCGTTAAACACCTCTGCCTTGTCTCTGTCCCTGTTTGTGAGGTGACCATCTGTAACAGGACAATGATATTTCTATACTGCCTATTGCCATTAATGTATTTGAAAAAGTTCTTTTTATTGCCACTCACATTTCTGGCAGCTTCAACTCCAGTCGAGCTTTGGCTGCATGAATTTTCTCCCTACAGTGGTAAGCAGCATCTCTGACTTCTTCCCATGTCACTTGATCTTGCTTCCCCTGGGCACACACGTTCCTTTTTTGACTTATTTCTAAGACAAGGTCCCTGCTCAGCCAAGCCAACCTTCTGCCTCCCCTGCTTGACTTCTGACACTTGGGAATTGTCTGCTCCTGTGCCCTTAGGAGGTGATGCTGTTTTTTTTAAGTTGGGGAACAACATCCTTCTATTCATGATCTTACAAGACCCGAGAGATCCCAACATGCCTGGGAGTCATCACTTTCACTGTCAGCAGCTTCCTAGCATGAAGAGTATAACAGCAGAAGCTCTAAGTAGGCAAGTTCTCATCATCCTAGCTAACAGGGTGCTAGAAATAGAGAAAAGATCAGATAAGCATTACAGACACACCAGGAAGCTCAGTGCAAAGACACCCAAACCAAATGCAGAGCATCACTTCTGCTACAAAGGATTGTTAGCTTCAATTCACAATGAACCAGCTGAGGTTTCATCTCAGCCCAACTCTTCTCTACTACATTCAGCTTCTTAGCTCAGCAACTCAGTAATACTGATTTGATTAATGGATGCCTTACCAAGCTGGGAAGAGTGCAATAGGAGGAAGGAAGAGAAAGGACGACCAAAACAAGGATGCAGATCTATAATTATTTAGTGTTCAAATCCTTTGGCACTACAAGAAATTTACTTTTTAAAGAAGCAAAGAGTTGACACATGAAACCATTGTGGGACAAAGTTTGGATCTGACTTTTTCAGAAAAAAAAAGATTTTGGTCTGAAAACTGATACTTCATCCTCTCTTAACAAGGGAGTTGCAAACAGGCACTTGCATATACCTGAAGATAAGGTAGAGTTCTCTTCTGTCATCAGACTGTATTCCAATCTCAAAAAGCTGTGTAGAAAAGGTTCATTTACATACTTAACAACTGGAGATTACATTGTCCCTCTTGTATCACTTCTTACCTGGAAACACCTTGTATCTACAGTTTCTGCCACAACACTGGCATTTACATCCTGATCAATACCACTTTAAACTCCATTATGTATTGCTTCCTCTCCTCACTTTCTTCTCAAAGTCTACCACTAAAAACATGGACTCACCAGAGGTCAAGATAGTGGGCCCAGAACTTTTGCTGCCCTAACAGACCATCCAAGACTTCTATCTTGCAGTCTATTTCCGTACTCTCACAGTATTTCTCTCTCTCCTCTGACTTTGTTCTGATAGAAAATAAACCTTCATTCCAATTGGGGGTCACTGGAGGGGATCGAAATTGCATTCATGACATCAGCAAGCACACACCTTTCCAGCAAAAGGCATATAGGGGACATTGTGCTTGACTTACTGTCTCATCTCACTGGCCTGTGGTATGGACTTTCCAAGTACCTGGTTCATTCCCTGCTCCTGTCCAAACAGGTAGCTGGATAAGAAGAGAACAGTACCACTCAGGAGAGATTCATGAATCACCTGAGAAGGAATGCTCCAGGCCATTTCAAGAAATTAATCTTCGCATCCATTATATTTTTTACATGAATCCTATAGAGCTGTAATATTCCACATGGATACAGCCAATGCTACTTATCAAAAATTAGGTACCAGATGATATGTAGCAGATTCACATTACTCTAATGCAAATATGACCTGGTACAACCTGCATCTTTGTCTTTTTTTAATGTATACTTTTCATAACCCAGAATTTACAAACTGCACTTGTCTAGACATGCACCTCTTGGCTTTAACTGCTTTCAACCTTTGTACCTTACACATGGTGAACAAGCAGCAGCTTAGTACCACCAGCTATTCCCTGATATGGTTAGTCAATTTGGGCAGTTACCACTGCCAATTACTTTCCAGCAACAAAACCTGAAACACAATAGTTTAACTCAATGTGATGTCACAGGACATCTAAACCCACATCACTCTGCATGCTGCAACATCCATAAATCAAAAATAAGTCATCAAACCAAAGGAGCTCCACTGGTTTCCAGCCAGTATGTCTAACCATCTCTTACACAGAAGAAATGTGCATTGCCTGACATGACTTGCAACTAACTTTAGATAAGCACACATAAAAAGACTTTGTCAGCTCAAGGTACTACTGAACAAACTCTTGAAAGTCTTGCTACAATAATTTAAGTCAATTTAACTCAAAGATGGTTGTTCAAGCCCTCTGCCAAAGCTTCTCAGTTCATCACCAGAAAAGCATCCTGCCTTCTTCACCACCAACCATCACATAATGTAGTAAACGATCTGTTCAAAACTCTACTGCCCAATACTGAAAAAGTAAAAAATAGACCACAAGAAAGAATGTGGTAGAAACATCTTAAGCTCCCACAGATATTTACCAGCACTTCACCATCAGCATCCTTAGTTTATCAAACACATAGAAGTGGTGAAACTGTACCAGAAAAACTTCTAGTGTCTGATAACAGTCTGTCCACAGACAGACTTGTTAGTGTCATAGCAAATACTAGAAACTCTGCTGTACATACACAAGCTTACACACTGCATATCAAACAAGCTCTTCCAAAAGTTCTGTTACTCTACATATTCATAAGCATATTTCAGCCTGGAAGACTAGTTATCCAGCTGCAGGGAACATATAAAGTTTCACCATAAACATGCACCAGCATTTTCTTTAGAAACATGTCTGTGATACCTGCGTATCACTGCTCTACTTTGCACAGTCAAAAGTACAGGCAAAAAACAAGGAATATAAAAGAAAGTTAATTTTTAGTTGCCTTAAGTAGTAGATAATGAATTTTCCCCAAATCCCCTCTATTTTTGAAAGCAGTAGCAATACGTGTAATTGTCATGTAAGAAGAACTGTGAGCAGTTCATGCTCTCTCCCTTTTGGTTTTTTTTTTTAGGCCTGACAAAAGCCTTATTCTACCCTCAGGAAATGTGGGACTCATAATATAGCAAAAACTAAATGGCAAAGTACGACAAGTCAAGGCAAAATTTGGAAAACCCATTTGGGAAGTTCATGATTGAGCTATTTGTTACCTTCACAGTCTGTCAAACACATCTGACTGCTCTGGGAACAGAGTGGGCCAAACAGACCTATGTTAGTGTAAATCACCATATTCCCAACATCTGAAAAGGACCTGCCCATCTGACAAAGGGTAATGGACCTTGTGGACCTGAGGTAATTGAAGAGACTGATTCTAGAAGAGGAGATTCCTTTGCACCTCCTCCCTGAAATTATGAATGCAGATATTCACAACTACTGCATTATACAGTCAGCAGTGGATTCAGCCTCAGTGACAGCACAAACAGAACTAAAGATAGGAGGGAAAACTGCATAATAAACTTTTATACACACTAGCTCCCTTGGCAACATATACTCTTCTGTGGGCTTATGAATCTGTGGTAAACCAGTCATCTCACTGCCAGGCCTCCAAGAGCTGCAGGAAATGATTGAACAGTTCCAATCCAGCTTTAGACAAAACAAGTGATATTGAAATTTATCCTCTGTCTTTTACTATGTTAGTAATGGACAATTAAACACACTTTTTGGTGTCTTCATTTGAGCCAAGATATTTGAATCTGCATGTGACACCAGTTTAACAGGAACAGCTTCAACCAACAAGGAGGTATGCCATGTACAAAAACATGACTCTCAAGAATCTTATATTTTCTTTTTCAGAATCATTCAGTGAGGGGATTTTTCCATTCACAGCATGCTGATGTGGCAAAATAAACTCCAAGTGCCCAGTTGCTTCCAGGTGCAAGCGCTCCCATAATTATCCACAGAATATACCACACAGAAGCAGTGGTAATAATAAAGACTTTTTGCTTGTTCCTTCCCTGGTACCTGAAATGGCTAATTATAGGAAAATGTTTCCCATTTCTGATGAAGAAATGGATGAGAGGATAGAGATCTCAAGAGCAAATGTAGCTGCTCTACCTTATTGAAAATAAACTTTCATATGTAAACACAGAACTGGTTTTAAACAAATTCATGAAATTTACAGGAGAACCCAAACAATCTGTTACACAGTGCCATTGAATCACAAGTTCTCAAACTCAGACTTACATATGATGTTTTCAGGATTATCCAAACTCAGAGTGATACTTATGGAAGACAGTAACAGTAATTCAGTCAGGAGGAAAGGCCTTAACCTCAGACCTGCTGGTTGGGTATCCCCCTTCTTTAATGGCAGGTTTTAACACTCCTCAGCTGACCTAGATGACCAACATGGCAGACGATGGTCTATTTTTTAGAGTGCTTTCCATCATTTTCCTGAGATGCAATGAGCTAAACAGAAAGAAGCTTAATGGGCACTTGAAGGAAGGACCACATGAGCTGCTGGTGCATGCAACTGGGAACAAGAACGCTCTTTTGGGGTAAAGCCTAGGTATTGTCATGGATCACCAAAAGTAGTAATTCTGTAGCAGGTCAGTGAAAAACAGTTCCTCCAGTCTTGGTTAGAATGAAATAAGCAGAACTTGTGAAGACAAAGGATCTTCAGAATATACACACATGAAAGGTAAGACAATACTAACTGTACAATAGCATCCTTCATTAGAAAAAGTGTTTTTACAAAAGGAGTCATGCTGAACAAAAGCAAATTATGACCTTCTGTACAGGCTTACAACAGAGTGAATACAGTATGTTACGTAAATCAATGGATAGATATGCTAGAAGGGGAAGAGCTGTAGCCAACTGTTCTCTGACTATACCTGCCTTTGGCTACTGTAGTTACTTCTGGAGGTTTGGTTTTTGTTTTGTTTGAGAACTTTGGAAGAAGACAGATTATTACAGTCACCTTGAGTTCTAGAAGCAGCAGGTAGGTAGACTGGGACAGCAACTAGCCTCGAAAGCAAAACGTAAATTGACAATTGGAAAAGTGACAGTGCCCAATGAACCTTGCTAGAGGAAGTAGGTGGTGACAAAGAACTGTGCTTCCCAGACTGTCAGACCTCATGGCTTGTTCCAAATTCTACTTCAAAATCAAAACTGTTACTTGGGTCCAAAACACACAGCAATTTAGAGGTCAGAACTCACCACACAAGCTATGTGACACTACTGTGCCATTTTAAATATCTGTACTTGCTGTCTCAAACAGGAGTACATACTGTAAGAGAAAGTAACACATTGCAAGTGTTTCTTTTGAAAAGAAAAAGCTAGCAGAATAAAAAAGCCTTACCTAAAATTGAACACAGCAGCAAGAAGTTTGTCTCACTTCTTAAAACTGAGTTTAAAGAACACTAAAGCATTTTCAAAATCACTACCTTAAGAAGATAACTGCTGAGCAGCAATACCAAAAAAAAAAAAAAAAAGAAAACTAGAATACAATCATTTTCTTGGAAATGAACCAACACAGATACCAGTTTCCATGTTTAACCTTTGGCATGGGGAGGGAGATGTGTTAATAAATTCCCTTTAAACCATCACTCTAAGAAATATTAACTGATTCATTTAACCCTGGTGTGAATCTGTTAATACTGGTCTCCAAAGTATAGTTTAAACTATGCAGAGCCACGAAAACCCATTCATCAGCTACCAGTACGACCAGAAACTTCTGACAGACCAAATGCAAACAGGCCTTATCCAAGCCCCAAACATGCTTTCTCTGAAGCAGGCTGGGAATAGAATGCAGGAACAGCATATAGTTGTATATCATATATATATATATATATAGGCATATTTATGGGGGTTTTTTAATGTAGTATATGTATAGTCAAATGCTGGAGGTGGGAAGAGAGAACTCTGTTAGACTACTCTAAAACTCAGCTTAAACAAAAAGCACAGTTGTTGAACCAGTGTAAACACAAGCTAAGGCTACTTAACTTCACTGTTCCAAAAAAGTGCGCACCTCAGAAAAGGTGCAGGACCTCCTGCATAAACACCAGGGAATGACCAGAATAAAATTAGATGCTCAGCATCTAATTTGAGCACAAATGCTGCATGGAAAATAGCTTTTAAATAAACTTTAAAGTCATCTACCCTTTAATTCCACAGAAGTGGTAAGTTTACAAAGTAAAAAAAAGGATCAGGCTGATCTGTAGACATCTTCCTTATAAAGACACAAAATTGTGAACTCGTACTATCATAGATTATATGTACAAAGAATAAATGTACTTGAAGGGATTTAATTCTGCATTTCAAAATTAAACACTCTCATTCACCAAACATTTCATAGTGTATATTATAACTTCTAAGTGGAAAAAATCGTTGCAGATCATATCTTTGAAGGTGAAAGAAGCACAGAAGCAGCTTTTTCCAAGTACCCAAAGCACAACAGACTAAGTACCACCTCTGTGGCTCTACACTTAAAAGTTTTCACTTAGAACTTCAGCTTGCTGATCAGATCCAAACTTGATAATTTCACTTCGAAACAATTAAACAGTTTAGATGATCTATATATTTGTCTGTCCAGAACCTAAATTCAATATTGAATTATCTGAATTTAGAAGCATTTCTCAACTATAAAATATAAAACTTGAACATACAGGAGTTTGCATGACATGCCATTGTTAATGATTAATTGCTTCACCATCTATGAAACATCACACACACACCACCTAAATGCACAGGAACTTAGCCCTGGTATGCTGCAAAAAGCTTAAGTATTTGACTATATCAGGAGTAAAAAATACCCAGAAAATTTAGGGAGAAACTTGAGAATTTTCCCTGGATGGTTTCCATATTGCTTTTCTTTACTTCGTGGCATTGAAACCATCCTTGATTTTTACATGATAAAAGAAATCTGTGGAGCTAATCCTAGAAACCTCTCTCTGTTTCCATGCTTAACACCTCCAGGCGACAGAAAAGACAAAATACTTCATTTGCATCCTTAAACATTAGAAACTGCGAATGAGCCTTTTCAGCTGCAAATGTTATTGCATCTACATTTCCAGAAGAGAAAGAAGGTTAAACAGCCTACTCAGGTTTATGTTAACTCATCTCTTTTTAGCACTGTGAGCAGCACAAAGAGCAGAGAATGCGGAAGCTTAACAGCAGAACCTCTTTCTTCATTAAGTTCAATTAGATCCTGGCAATGGATATAGCTGCTGATTACATGAAGATAAAGAGAAGAAATCAGGTATGCACAAAGGAAATGGCAAACACTAACAAGCGTAATCTTAGTCCTCCGGACCATCTAGGCTCATGAAGACCATTTCATTTTTCATGCAACACAAAATAGTTCTATCAGTTGCATGACCACACAAGATTCTGCATGATGTAAAAGTAGCATTTGTTTAATCATTAATTCAAACTTAGTTTAAAATGTGATGTGCCAGTGTTGCACAAAGCCATCCTGAATATGTTAGTAAGGTAAGAAAGATTCCTTGCTTATCAATAAATACTCCACCCAATTAAATAATAAATTTGAGCCACAAATAGCCAAATCTATTAACTACTTGAAAATACAATTAAATACAATTTGTCCTCTGAGAGTATTAGATCTATTGACTTTTTTTTTAATTAAGATTCAAGTTACATATTTTTAATTTGCTTGGAGGAGGGAGAAGCACTTGGAATTACCGTATTGAATTCAGCAGAGAAAGTTAGCAGCACTTTATTTTCTAGGACGTTTGGTTCTAGTTTGGAAAAAGTCTTCAGCTTTGCAAAGAACATTCAATGATATGTTTAACAGAAAATAGACATTAGTCTAAATGAAAACCAGGCAGTCATGGAGAAAAAAACGGGACAGATCGATGAGGGGGAGAAACACCAGAGGATCACTGTAGCTAAAACAATACCTCACATTATCAAGGACCCAAGTTTATGACATGGACAAAATTTTCTATGTCAAACTGAAAGTTCAGTAGGGAAGACAAACTAAATAACAAACAGTTCAAAAACCCCAATGTTAGAGCAGATTAAGAAAATGCATGGGCACAGGACATATATTCTTAATACAGCCACACTATTTCTCCTGTCCTAAAGCTGCACGTGAAGCTTTGCAAATGTATACAAAACACAAGCATATAGCTTGATTAGTAAGCACACTTAGCAATACCTTAGCTTGTGTTTTTCAAGGGAAGGACAGAAAAAAAACAAACCAACCAAACATGAAAATACATTTAGAAGTCAACAAGTAATGAAAAATTAGCACTGTGTTATTGAGATGTTACACTGAGTTTGCAGTCAAAGGATATTAATTATATGCCTGCATGTTGAAAAAAAACTGTTCAGTATTTTTCCAGACATTCTACAATGCTTTCCAAGTTAGGTGACCATGATTATATTTATACTGTATATTCAGAAACCAAAATAAAACTCATGATGACTGTTCAAGCTCTCACCACCCTGAATTTACTGAGGATTTAAGCATAATCACAACCAGGAAGATAAGTGACCCTAGAATCGCATTCATAATAACCACTAATAAATACATTGAAAAAGTGTCACTTCTCAAACATTGTAGAAAACAAAGACATTGAATAAGCAACACTCTTGATAAAAACAAGAGTGTTAAAAGCCCACTGCCCTGACTAAATTCTAACATGGATAATTCCATTCTACTGACCTACAGTGCCCTTCTCTTAGCTGGCTTGTGTACTTTAAAATCCTCTCTGTCCTCACAAGAAGGCTACTAATTTACTTCCTGACAAATAGTTGCAATTGCTGATATCTAGACAAGTGTTATTTCTTCAGCAGATGTAGTCATCATCAAACATTTGATAAAGACTGTTTCAAAGACCTTCAGAGAGTTTACGAAGATGCCAGAAACTACACTCAAAGACACAGAGCAGACCATCAAGTTCACTTCAGAAAACTGGAAGCATCTGCATCTCATTAGTAAACTGGAGTTATTTTCCCCACAAGAAGAGAGTCATTAAACAGCATTAGATTTAATTTCTGACAGTCAAAAACCAACATTATATTATAGACAGGCATATTTATGAAAAAATAAATCTCACGGTAAGTTATATTAATAAACATCAGTTAAGAGCTAAAGAAGCAGTAAGTAAATCAGCAACAAAAACATGCATTGCACACAACTGCTTGTGGTTTTGTTTGTTCACCACCACCACACCAAATCAGGTTTAATTCACTGAACCAACACATTGCCTTCTACCAAAGCCAAGATATACTGACCCTGGAGTTACTAAAAAAAAAAAAAAAACCTGCCACAAAGTAGTGACTCAAAGAAAATACCCCCATCCCAGGATCCAATTCCTCCTGCCTCTCACAGCCCAAGCAGCATCTGTGCAGCCATCAGTTTGGGAACCATATGACTTAAGAATAGCTAAAAGGGCAAGGAGTGCTTAGAGGATTGTGAAGGACAGTTCCTAGAAGGGACAATGGCAATTGTGACAACTTGTCAACAAATATACCATCACCAGACATATAAAAGAGGGTACAGAAGGGAAAGCATGCAGAAAAGGTATAAGCAGGATGACTGAAAACTACGCTTGTGGCTAGAGATCCTGTGGCAGTCACCAGCAGGCAAGAACTGGGAGTTACATGAAGGCAGTGGTTGATCAGATGACTGGCACATGTGGTAGCTGCAATCTAGAAAGGCAAGAGTTACTGGATGAAGGTGGTCAGACATAGGAATGGGTAGCTCAGAGAGGCTGTGGAGTCTCCATCCTTAGAGATATTCCAAACTCAACCGGATATGGCCCTAAGCAACCTGTTTCAGTTGATGCTGCTTCAAGAGAGGAGAACTAGGTCTCCAGAGTTTCCTTCCAAATTCATTTACTCTATAGAGCCGAGAGGAGAATATCAGGAAGGTTATAGTCTCTGGTCAGAGGAGAAGTGTTACAGCAACCAACAGTAGAGAGGAACCTGGCACAATCCTTGTTAAAAAGCAAGACAAGACTCTTGTAGGTTGTCTGAGATAAATGGATATGGATCTTCCTACTGAATCTCACAACATTCATTTCTTGCAGAGAAAGCAGCGCCTTGCAATACTGATCTTTCTTCTCTTGTAACCGCTGGTCTCTCTGGCCACTTATTCCTACATCTGTACTCAAGTATGCTGTTCCCTTAGCTTTGCAGACAAGTGATACCCATTAGATCAATGAAATAATTGTTAAAAAAAAAATCCAAAAGGTTCCCATCTCTGAAATGCAAGCCCATTCAACTGCATTAGGTCACCATAGGATACAGAACAGTGCTAGGAAGACACAACTGGAGGTGCAAGCAGGGGCAAGAGGGAACTCCCTACACCGGCACTGGAATGGAAGCACTTGGGAGAAGCAGCTAAAGTCTGAGGGAGGGAAGATGGTAAAGCAGTACTTCTATGATACCCTCTCATCAGTTGAGCAAGCTCTACTGTACATATGGGATAATAACATCAGACAACACAGTCACAGCAAAAGATACCATTTCACAGAATTCTGTTAAGCACTACTCTCTCATCTCCTACACTACTTATTTGTAAAAGGATGCCTGTAGTAGTACTAGTAACAGAAGATGTTCTTATTCAAGTCTTACACACAGTTTCTTGGAGAAAAACAGACTAATTACCCTGTAAAGAAAGATAACTACCTCTTATAGCTGCCCACTGCACTTAAGTAAATGAAAAATTCCTTTTTTTTTCCTTTGGAAAGCATTCTAAGAAAATTCTGATTTTTTTTCTGTATGTTTTAACAGTCAATGTACATAGTTCTCCCTCTGATTTCCATTTTTGCTCTACTTACATGAAGTTTACATTCAATATTATGAACAGAGATATGTGTGATTATGTTATCCTCTTAAATGGGGATGTTCAAATAAAGTTAAGAAAAGAGGCTCATGTGCTTTTGTAGCCAAACTTTAAAAAATTATTCCTGATTTTATTATCTTTAAGTAATAGGACTTATATATACAAATTTGGATTTTTCACCAAGCCCTGTTCTTATTTGCACATATTCTTGCATGAACCAAAAATGCAGATTTGGCCCTTGAACCAAAAATGCGGATTCTTTGCCTTCAGTGTAAAAGCAAAAACAATGTGTGACCATAAACATCACTAAATAATACAGAAGTTTCAAACTATTTTCAAAGTATGCATACATTACACTTCTTGGCTAGGGTGAGGAAATAACAGCGGAATTGGGCACATTTAAATCTAAAGAACAAAATGTGATGGACAGGCAGAATTACATCATTCATAATGCTACAACTTTGGGATAACAACCTCTCAGTATCTCAGTGTCATAAATAAAACAAGTCAATAATATGTATCGATATGTAGTACCAGAGAATTTACAGGCACTTAAAATCAAGCAACCCATGAGATCCCCTTGTGGCCCTGCTCCCCACGGACCTCAACTATTCAGAGCTCAGGATAATGTGTTACAAAAGTATCTGCCATGTATTCCTGAATACCACCAATTCTGAATCTGAAAGATAAATTTCATCTGATGGCTAAGGGTAGAACAGGCTTTTTGGAACAGTCACAATCAAGTTCCTCACCCCCCCCTTTCCAACAGATGGGTCTGAGAGTTGGACAGTCTGGCTTCACTCATGCTATTAAAGTAATTAGACAAACAAATCTGGATCCTGTAAATAAGCATGTACTTGAAATTAAGCAGGCTTAAACAGTTGCAGAGTCTAAATTTCAAAATTTTAGGCTGTAGAGGAAATTAGCCTACAGAATGACAATCTTTCTGAAAAGTTGATATTTCTTTCTTTCCAAAGGTCCCCACAGAAATGGGGATGGCAAGAGGGGAATGAAACTTGGATAAGCAGAGACTAGAGAACTATCAATTTTTATCTGTGTGTATATATATATATATATATATATTTCATTTTAACACAAACTGATGTCTCATAGCTGCATAAGATAGCAAATAAGATCACGGTACCCTGGAAAACTTTTTCTACTTTAGTATTTCAGCTAAGTTATATGAAAATGGTGAAATGGAACAAGTTTTAGAAATCCAATCTCCAGTTTATCCACTGGGCTAGAATTACCTTAAAATTCCTAGCAATCTGGATTTTCACTTGTGAATTGAATGCTGATAAGGATGTGCACCTAGATGTTCCTCAAAGCTACAGCAAAAAATCCTTAAAGGCAGAATATACTCCAAGATACTATCAGTAAAAAAAGCATCCATAAGTATATACAAAAGGTTAAATTTTACCTCCTGAACTGAGGAAGAAAGGCAAAGAGACAAGGAGAGATCTCAACTGCATCACAGCACAAATGCACACAGGGAATGAATGCAGCATGCCAGAGCAACTCTAGAGCCTGATTTTACATTACATTTTAATGAAGTCCCTTCATTATCCTTGTCGTTACCTGCTAACAGTACAACAGGTAGCAGCAAGAGGCTTGTTCTGATGGGCTCAGCCTAAGAGGGAACAAATAGGAAATTTAATTGTCAATAGCCAGAAGTGCTGCACCATGTCAACAAAGTCCATCTAGTGACATTCTGCCACAAAAAAGTGGGGTTCTGACTTCCAGTCAATTTTCACACCTAGTTCATTGCATTTTGCCAACTTCTCTTTCTGGATTACTTATAAGTTTGCTCTAGATGACTCAATAAATGTTAGATCCAGCATAAGGGAGATGGCAGGAACATGATCAAGGCCAAAACCTCCTTGCAACAGCAGGAAAATTTTAGTTTATGGAGATGTGAAACTGCACCTTTGTAAAAATGTCCACAAGAAGAAAGAGGATATTATGGCTCCCGCTCTTTGCTTTGCAGAGCAACCCGAGTACCATGAGCAGCAGGAGCTACAGCAGGACTAGAAACATACAGTCTGGAGTTCCAGGAGGAGGAAAGGCTAGAACAGAATAAGAATTTACCATGCAAGGTCTAGATCATCCTCCTAAAAAGTAATTGGTCCCATCATTGAAACTTCTAGAATGATTAACACTGCCTGTTAATCACTTGTTAAAAAGAATGATCTTTCCCAATTCCCAAACAAGGATGCCTTTAATCAGGGAAAATGTGGAAAGGACCTGCTCCAAATTAGAAATTTTGACAAACTTCAGAGCTATTGCTGAAAACCAGTTCTGCATCAGTAGAACTCCTTCCCCAGGCCTTATCCTTCGGGCACTACCTAAATCATCACAAATGTAACATACAGAAAAATCTCAAATGGATGCAAAGTAAGCATGAAACCATGAATGTAAAGAATTGGCTTGGCAAAGTTTCAGAACAAATAAGAACCGCCACTTCCAGTGAGAAATACTTGTTTATTTTAAATATGGTGTTGCAATGATCTCTCTACACTATCATAATAAAAGATTTCATTAACTTTGCAGAGAAAAATTAAATTTATTCCTTCCCTATGCCAAAATTTTAATCTGTAAATATTTTTGAACAAAAACACAATCTGAAGAGTATATTTATTAGTCTCTGTGTATTAAAAAAAAAAAAATAAAATAAAATCGATGCTCATCATCTCTCCAACAACTTAGAAATTCAAAAATAAAACAACTAAATGAGTACTAACAAGAGAGCTGGAGATACTAGCTATACAAAAAAAATTAGCTGCTCTGACAGAAGATACTCCCATACAGAAAATGGCTTATGAACTAGAACTGGTGCTTAAGACAGACTTTCTTTTGGAAGAAGAAACAAAGATCCTGGCTCCCAAGATTTTCAATACAGAAAAGAAATGTTAAAATAAGGAACTCATTAACTCATGTCTGGAATAAATAATGTTTTCCACTCTGAATATATATACATTTCAAAAGAATTCAAAAATATTATGTATAAGAAGGGGAAGTTCCAAAACTATAGAAACCAAGACCAACACTGTCACTCTTTTCCAGGCAACTATGTCCTCTAATTTAAGGACTACAGTTCAGATACCAGGCCCCTAATCCTAATTTTTATGAATTAATAAAGAGTTTATCCTTTATAAAAACAAAAGTTACATTAAATAGTCTCAAGCTTATATTGTACCATAAATATGTAAGGTTAGAAAATTCTTGGCCTTTGTTGGTCACATTTTAAACAAGGTTTATGCTAAAAAGTTGCTATTAATGGAGGACATGAGACTCTTCCCAGTGCAGAAGTTTGACGGGTAACTGAAAAGAGCAGAGACAAATGCCTATATCTTTAAATACTGCTTTACCCAGTCACAAGGACTGCTTTTATTTCTCTATTTTCAAAAGACTGGTGGGGATTGAGACTTTTTTGTGGTTGCAGGGATTAAGGTTTCCCATTTAGAGCCTCAGGCTTTTCTTTCCCATTTATTTTTTAGCTTACTCCTTTTTATTTTTCTTCAGATGGTAACAGAATTGGAAGAAGGGGAAAAAGGCATAAACCAGATTTTCACTATACACGTGCATATGACATCGAGCACAACAGGGATTTGGTGAGCATAAATAGGTTCTTTGGATTCTGCCCTAATACAGATGAAGTCAACCACAGACATGACTGATATTGTAAGGTAATTCAATTTACTATACGTTGCAATATTCAGCATTACACTTAAAAAATGGAGTGTCATTTAAGTGTTAAACAGTCAAAACTGTGATTGAAGTTGTTACAATCTTTGCTCTTACAAGCAAACTTTCTTCACCTCCAGGACTACATCTTCACTGCTATTTTTTCTTCAACATTAGATCAGAAAACACACAGCAACCCTTGTGCTAAGAGCAAATCTCTTCACTGCAGATGTATAAATGGTTCATACAAGAGTTCTTCCTGTTCACAAAACTAAAACTACATTCGCCCTATAATCTCAAGCTCTCCTTCCAATGTATTATCTCTCAACTACTTTATGTGCATATATATTATAAAGGTATTTTACACTTCTGCTGTCTTATACTGATCCTCTCATTGGTCTATTTACCACACCTTTTAAAAACACACTGAGTACACTGGTGAAAAGACAGTTTCTGTTTTACTTAGTCATATGGAGCTCCAATTCCACAACAGATTTGGAACCCATGATTTTAACCTCTGAAGAAAAATTAATTTGTCAATGCTTAATATATTAAATGTTCTTCTCTTGGTCTGAACACATATACCATTTGTACATATAATGATATGCCTTTGTAATCCATAAAGGAGTATATAGATCTCCACACATATTGTCTTACAGCCAGTTTAATTTTTAAAGAAGGCATGAAGAATTAAGGCTCAACTACTGTACATAAGCACTATTATCTCGTAAATGCTACCTGTCTTAGTAATGGAAAGCTATAGTACATTAAACAGCTCAGACAAGTTTTTTAAATTACCATGATGTATTTGAGCAGCTTCAAAACTCCCTGGAAGATCACACTGGATTCTTTTTTTAGGGGAGTGCCTCCAATATAGGCTCTTACAATGCAGATGATATAGCTGAATGCTAAACTCCTTTAAAATGCACAATTCAAAAAAGCAGCAAGACGTGCCAACTGCTTGATGTCTAATAGCATTTCCTTTCCTGCTCACCAAAGCACCTCAGTTGTTTTCCACTCTTAAAAAAAAAAAATAAAAAAACAAACAAACGAACAAAAAATCTGCTCAAAAACTGATCTTGAAGTCATAAGCCGAGAACTTTGTGATAATTTCAAGACTGAGGCTGAGGTTCAGTTTTTTGTACTTTGCAACAGTACAGTATGCTGAGCAATCTCAGTTTTGGCATAATTAACGTAAAGTTACTACATTAAAGTGATATCTATAGCAATCCTCAGAATACTTTCCAATGTGAAGGAGAAACTTCAGGCTTGTAACTTTGTTACAAGACAGTAACAAAGGCCAAACTCCAGCTATCTGACTTACAGAAATACAAGACCACACCATGAATCTTATACTCAAAAAGGAGAGTAAGTAATCAGAAGTTAAACTGTTGCTAGTAACATTAATTACTCTACATCACTCATTTTATCACTGGCATTCAACTATCAAAGAAACACAGGCTACAAACTTTTATTCATTTGTGCTGAAACTTAATGATTAGGTTTTTTTATTAGCCAGGTTCTATTTCCATTTCAACTCCTCTAACTTATCCCTGCAGTAGCTTTTCAGTCCAAATATATTAGGAAGGTTTGTCATTCCTAGAATGGAATCCAATCATCAGAGTTTATTTCACTCTAGCAGAGTAAAATAAAAACATTCTACACTAGAAACTCCTTAAAAGGGGATAACATTTTTTCATTTCCTAAGGCTGTTTTCTTTCACTATTTTTCCAGTGCAGTTGCAATGACTGCATATGGTACTATCATGACGTTGAGAATACCTGGCAATGTAAATATTTTGTTCATGGAGTCACACATTCAGTAGGAAACCATTCCTGCACTGAATGATAATGTAGACTTCACAAAAATTAGCTGGACTGGAATTATAACTTACAGACAAGAATTTGGGGGGAGGATTGGGTTGGTGGGGGTTTTTTTTCCCCCCTATTCTTCTGTTGCTCTTTATCTGGTTTTAAACTTTGGTCACAAGCTTCCTAGTCTCCAGTTCTGTGGAACATCAAATATGAGAATGGATTTGTGTACTTTTCCTAGATCATATTGTAGTCAGAAACCAGGGAAAAAAAACTACCAGAAAATAGACTCAAGGGGGAGAGGGAAAGACAACACTTCAGGTTAACTACAAGAAGAATGCGTGATGTTGAAGTCCTCACGAACAGCACTTTTTCCACAGAAAATGTGGTAGAATACTAAATGATTCAAAGTCATATAGATTTCAGCTCATGTATGCTCATACTGGAGATATTTTATCATTACTTCTTCAATTTTAGGTTGTAATGGAAAATTCAAACTGTAAATTCAAAGCAAAGTAATTCTGTAGTTTTCTCGCTCTTGGAGCTAAAACAACAGCCTGAATTATATTCAGAACATAATATGCAAATACACAGTAATACACCCTTCCATGGATACAATATGTGTGCTCAGTTCTTTAAGCCATGCCTTACGGATATTTTGGTGCTGTGAGGTATGCAGTGTATCAGATTTGTAGTTGCTATTTTTTAAACACAGTAAATGTTTCAACATTAAGTATTTTATGTTAGAAGAACAGATACTGAATTTAACACATTAAAGTTACATTGGAGAGGAAAAGCACTTGCAAAAGCAACAGGCAAATTACTAGAAAAAAGTAAAGCAAAAACACTCTAGGAAACCAAATATAAATTTATTTAAGAGAATCTTTAGCTTCTTGCCATAGGGGTTGCTTGAACCTCCCATCCCTTTAATTGTGCAGGCTACTTAAGAAATTCTATGTCAGTCAGGACCAACACTGAAATACAACTATAGTAGCCCACTTTCAAAATTCTTGAAAACCCATTTAAGGATACCAGTAGGGGGTAAATTAAAGCTGTATGCATTAGGAAACTAATAATTTGAAAAATGTACAGGGGCAGTGAACCCTGAAGTTATCAAGCACTGAAATGACTGGAGAAGTCTTTTGTATAGTTGAAAGTAACCAAATAATTAAAAAAAAAAAAGTTGCTGTAAAAAAAATACAACTATAATCTACTACACAACCTAACATAACATCTGAAACAAAAATGTTGCAGATAAACCATTAATTTCTTATTATACAGACATTTTTTAATATAATATATACATTATCCTATAAAGTATAGTTGGGAGGTAGAGCCAGTCTATATGACAGCAGAACTTTTAAAGTTCTGCCCTTTATTCACTCTTTGGAAATTCTGCTAATTGAATATACTTTTGTCAAATTCTGAATCTCATTGGACTCAAGTCTTCCACTCTAACCATTTCTTTCACAAGAATTTCTCTCAGCATCTGCAAAAAGCTAAACTTTCAGTGAAAAAATTAAGAGAAAGAACAACTGTAATACTGTTTAAATTGTTATTTATAATGAGGTGAAAAGGAGTTTCATACAGAAGCTGGAGGACTTCAATTAACAACTCTGAAATCAGAATCAAAACCATACTGTATCATGCTAAGCATGATATACCATAAATAATGCCTTTATTATTCCAATTAAAAAGTTACCTATATTTCAGTTTATAAGCCACTGAAAATCTCAGTTTGCACAACCTTCTAGGGAGAGTCTAGCTGTCAGGTACCACGAAAACTCATTACAATCAGAGCACACTCCACCCACTAGACATCAGACTATCTGGAATTGTTTCTTGCAACTGGAAATAACTGAAAATAAGGCCACTTATCTTCTGAGTTTCCTGTACCTTCTAGATGAAAAGCCAAGACATTCTTAAACAAAGAAGCAAGAAACGAAAAAAAAAAAAAAGGAGATCGTGCAAGGAAGTAGCAGGACATGATCCTCTCAGGTTCAGCTCAAGAGCAACAAGATGTTTTGAGAATAAATGCATTAACATGTATACAATTCACAAATATGACAGAAATAGACAAAGTTTCCCAGATAAATTAAACATACATGTGCCCAGTGCTAGATTTGAATACTGTTCTGAAGCCAAACACTGAAGAATGAACACAAAGAAATTCAGCCTCCAAGTAAAGCAAAAGTCCCAGGAAAACAACCAAGCAACTATGTAACACTAAACTGCGTCAATGCCTACACACACACACCAAAGACCCAAATGGGAGCAGTCTTCATTTGGGCATTTTTTTATCTTTTGACTAACCTGTTTTTAAGAAGCCTGATGTTATTTCTAGCATGTTAGTTTTGAATTTAATACCATAAGATTGGGCACAGCTTGCTAGCAAGATGCCTTGCTCAAAAGTCTGGGTAGGGAAATTCTTTCTGAATTCCAGCCAGAGCAAATTAAATTGCACTTCTCTGGGTGGGATAGGTGGAAGCACCACTCTGCAGCACACCTGCTGCCTGCCTTTGAAAAGCAAATTTACACACTGGATTCCTGAGCAGCCCTTTTGTGCTAAGAGGCATGTTCTCCATATATAGATGTAATGCATTTTCAGCTTCTGTATATGCAACAGCACACACAGTATTTGGGTAGCCTACTTCATTTACCGAAAGAAGTCACAGCTCTATAATATGGTTACTACAGGAATTATTTAACAACAGTATTAAAACAGAACCCATCAATAAAAGTAACAGTCTTACAGAATTCAAGTGTTTCAGTTTGGTACCACTTTAAAACAACATGTTCTTTCTGCAAGTAGAATAAAAGTATACACTGAAAATAAGAAATTGCAATATCCCTTACATATATTATTCTCTGGCTTCCTAAAATACACAGAAACTCACGTACACTTATTGTCCTCCAAAGACTAAAAATTTTTAATCAAGGATTGGGATACAAAAATTAATGCCTGAAGTACCACATACGTTGCAATACCTATTACTTCAAATTACCAACTTGAAAAGTATCCTTTGAACACTGCAGTATGGGCTGCATGGGTGTTGAATTCATAGACGCCTTCTACCAAAAGTCTCCTTGAAGACAAATGTGGTTATGGACTACACCAATTTGGTTGACAAGAATCTGCCTCTTGCTCCATAGAAAGCCAATTCAAAATTTAAACTAAGAGAACAAACAACTTCCTCCCCAAAAACACCAAACCAACCAACTGGTAGGAACAACGGGTATTTTGAGATCAGATCCCATTCCAAAGAATCATTTATCTGCTCAGAGCTACCTTTAGCGGAGCAACAGCTTTGTCCTAGCATGCACAGCTATAAACCATTCCTACCAAATCACATACAGGAAGCTACAAGCCACAGCTCTTCCTTAATCAAGGAAAGGATCAAAGCACCAGAAGTCATAAGAACTAGAAAGCAAGCAGTTCACCTGCCTTTAATAGCTGCACAACTCTGAACACAAATACATACAGTAGACAATGCCTTAGAGTACAACCTAATCTTACCTAAATGACTAGGGTGGTGGCACATACAACAGCCATGGTATTTTTGTTAGCCATCAAGAAGCACTTCTTTCAGTCAGGCAGCAGTAGGTCCGAGTTAGAGGACCTATTTGGCAGAGACTAAGCCCTACTATCCCAGAAGCCTGCCCCTCCATAAACCTGCAAGGGGGAATCTTAATTGAAAGCACTCTTCACCCCCTCTCCTATTTGATCCAATCAGAACCATAATCCAACTCTAAGACAGAAATCTGCAAATATCTTACAACAGTTACTACTGAAAAAGAAAAACTAAAACCATTCTAAGTGTGCAGGGTAAAATGTTCTCCCTACTTTTGTAAAAGCTCTACTCAGGTAACCTCTTTGCTAGTCTCCATGACTCTTTTCCACACAAGTACTTCCAGATTTCTGAGAGAGTAAAGAACATGGAAGCGTCCTGACCATGAGGCAAAACATCTGACACAAGTTTATTCATTAAAAAAAAAGCATAATTTTCCTCATGTTTTTTTATAACAAGCCATGAAAACTGTCTTGGCTCATAACCAAAAATGTCTCTCCAGCAATATCTATACTTTGCTACTTGTTAACTCATAAAATAGTAGCTGTTGTCTAGTCACTGTGTCAACCAAGGTTCTGAATTACCACATCAGATACCTTTTAGGTGTTAGCACCCTGCTAAAGGCATCGGCCTTCCCAGACAACCCAAATAGTAACTATTTTGCAAATTAACAACAGGAATTCCAAATCTGACCAAGGCAGCTATGAAAATATTTCAAGCATGCGAAAAATATTCAAATGGCTCTACTTTCTGCAAACATTCTCATTTAAATATATGCACCTAATGTTCAGATAAGCTAATAAAAGGGTTCACAAATTCTTACACAACGAACTGGTGGGTTTTATTCACAAGAATGTTCTGGAATATCTTTTGCTGGTTTCTCCCCCATTCTAAATGTTTAATGCATTCCCCATCCCCAAACTGTATAATAAGTAGCTTGAATATAAACAGCGTTCACAATACCTCAGAGAGAGTGGGAGAGAGTAAGCACCAGCACTCTTTTGCAAGAGCTCTGAAGAACATGTCAGTATGATCCTAACAGGCATCTGGAATAAAAATGCTCAGTTGTCTGGGTACATATGTAAATTCAGCAATACCTATCCTTTCGGACAGATAATATATGCAGGCCTCTCTACAAAGGAAAGTATAATTTCACAGTATAAGTTTCCACATAGTGCTCTGAAAATAGAGCAGCTTGGAAAATAGCAAGAATACATTTAGTTAATCATATGGTTTTGTTACCAAACTAAGCTGCTGCTACATGAAAGCATCAATTTTCCCCCAAAAAGCTAGCAACCTTTGTCTTGCATCTCAATTGCCAACTGCAATGCTATTGCATCCCAACACACGTATATTTGCTATTACTGCAGAGAATGACACACATCTTCAAGCCAGTATCAGATGAGACAGAGGAAAGAAAAAAGTATGAGAGCAAATATCCTTGAGACTCCTATCATCACAATCTGATAGCAGTAAACTGCACAACCCATAATATCATTTCTTTCTAGGACTCATTGCACAAGTATTACCTCTAAGTAACCTAGTTGGGATGTCCATCTAATGTACCACATTCCCATATTAAGAGAAGACCGCTAAGAGAAATTTTGAGGAAAATGGCTGTAAAGATAGTTACAAAGAAAGAGGGGTTTGATGGTAAAAACCTACCTGAAGTAACCTTTCTAGACATCATCTTTGCATTCTTCTGCTGCTCCATGCATTACTAATCAGTGACCCACTAGAAACTTCAGCACCCATTGAAAAGCCTGGCAGGGTATTTGGCTTTCAATTCTTCTACTCAGTTTATTCTCAACACAAGTATATTCATCAGGCTTAAAAACAACTCTTGAACAAGGGCAGCCACTCAGCAATGAAATGTAAATTACTGACATGTGCTAAAACCTGCACTTGCCACTGCTAATGAGCACATTAAAGAAAAAAAGCTCACTAGATATTACTGCAACCTTTTCACTTAACCCTGTGTGTACTGAAAGCCATAATTTAGTATCAATTTAAGAACCCACCTCTAAACAGTAAGACACTGTTCAGCAGGTGTATGCTTCCTACAGAGTTCTCATGTAAAAATCAGAATGATGGACAAATGTGTGCACACTGATAACAGCTTTATTTTTAATTTAAGTTTCATTAAACTTTTCAAGAGATCAGTAAAAAAAAAAAAAATCACACACATGACAACATACATAAATTGCCAACTTTACACAATTAATAGTGTCAAATCTTAGCTGATCAAATAAAACAGGATTATCTACCAATAAGCCCCAAAGCTAGGAACTCAACTTGTAGCAACTTTTCCCTTCCTATTATACGCACAGGGAGTTGAAGACCCTGAAAATAATCTTCTCCAAACAGCAATGGCCTGCAGGGTCACAGAAAACACCACCTTTGCCTCCACAGCATATGTGCAATAAAAGCCCTACCAAATATACTGTCACTCCAAGTTTCAAAGCTTTCAATAATTCAGGCTAGCAGTGTTTCAAGAAGTTACTGTAAATTTACATACTGGAGAAGGGGGAAAGACAATGTTTGGTGAAAATCATTCTGTGAACCCCCTTTGTATTTTGGGGTATGAAAGAAATTATTTAAAGAATGTCTGTTTAATTAAGTTCTTTAAATGCTCCTATTAAATAACATTTCTGATAATGATACATCATGAACAGATAGTATTAAGAACTGACTTTTCAAAACGTAAATTAGGTACCTAAATCAGCCTAAATTAAGTACCTAAATCCCTTTCAGTAAGGTTTCTGTCAAATACTAATTCAGCTATGAATAAGTTAAAAGTGTATCAATGTCAGTTGCCTTTTTTTTCCCCTCATACCCCTATAACCCTAATCCCAAGATAGCATCCCTTTGAGTTTACCTCCATTCCAAGTCAGGCAGAAACCTAACTTCACTCTGCTATAATCAGCTGTACTAGCTTAAAGACTTTAATAGGGTAGGAGTTGGGAGCAAGAGATATGTGATGTGTTTAAACAAAGATAATTTTAACAGGTTTACAAAGTAACTACATGTCACTGTCATTCCAGCATATCCAAGGAGGGCAATAACTGCTCATGGGGACAGACAATAACAAGCCACTGGGAGCAGTAATCTCTTCAGGCAGCATGGTCACAATCAGAACAGCAATCTGACCACACGCTTAGTAACCTAATCTTCAGGAGCTGAACACATGAGTTGGCCTTCAGGGAGCAAGTCAGAAGCACATACTAGGTTCTCAACAAGTCACATCACCTACCTTTAGGAAATCAACTTTTATATTGCTGAAAACTTCATTGCTGAAAACATTCCAACTGCTAAGTATTTTAATGACTTTCTCCATAAACACATGCATAACAACTCCAGCAGGAACTGTTCAATCAACACAGTACTTTACCAATGGTATTGATCACTGTCATTCAGACTGAAATACAAATGAATGAAGTATGCTGGGAAAATACAAAGCTTATTTGTATGCAAATCTACAAATAAAATAAAAGTGAAAAGGTAGATACACTCATAATAATGGGTGGGAAGTCTTAAAGTTCCAGAGAATTCCTTAGAAGATTTGCAAAATGAAACACTAAGCATGATTAGGTGGCTGCAAGCAACCTATTAAATTCCTACTCTTACCTAGGGGTCATCATTCCTGTTGCACTCACTAAAGCCTTTTGCTGACAAAATCTGACAAACCAGGTACATTACTATTAAGTAGTGCTTATGTTCATATGCGTTCATAGATATATTTTTTTTTTGTTTGAGCAACTCTCCTATGAGGAAAGGCTGAGAGAGTTGGGACTGTTCAGTCTGAAGAAGGTTCACAGGGAGCTCAGTGTAGCTGAATACAAATACCTGAAGGAAGAGTGCAAACAGGACAGAACCAGGCTCTGCTTAGTGGTGTCCAGTGACAGAATCAGAGGCAACAGGCAAAAGCTGAAACACAGGAGGTTCCCTCTGAACATCTGGAAACACTTTTTTGACTGAAGGTGGCCAAATACAGTTGCCCAGGGAGGTTGTGAAGTCTCCATCCTAGGAGACAGTCAAAAGCCTTCAAGACATGGCCCTGGCAACCAGCTCTGAGCATCCCTGCTTGAGCAGAGGTGTTGGACCAGATGACCTCCAGAGGTCCCTTCCAACCTCAAAGTACTACCTATATAAAAAAAGAATTACATAGCATTACACTGTCAAGCCTTCTGTTATTGCAATGAGGAAAAAACACAAGCATATACGGTTGTTAACAGAATTGCAATTGAGGAAAGAGAGCAATAAGTTTTTCTTCTCACAACCAGACACAGCAACAGTGGGGAAAAAAGAGGACAGAACAAAGGATTTCAGAAGAAACACGAAGGATTCTGTAAACCTGGAAATAAGTGCTATTGCAGTAACACTGCATGTCAAGAAAAAGAATTTTTACAAATTAGAAGTCCATAAATCCATTCATTTGCAGAACCACACACCCTAATAAGTGTGTCAAGCCAAAGTGCTGCTGTTGAAAGGCATCTCATGGGAAATATTAAATGACTTACAATAGTCCAGATAGGCAAAAATATCTCTAATATCTTCTCTAATCACATGCACAGCATTAAATTATTCCAGAAGTCATACGAGCCCACAGTTCATCCACCAACAGCCTCAAGTTACTGGACATTGCTATTTAAATCGAGAGGGTTTGTGTTTGCATTTTTTCTAAGGACAGTTGCACATGTTAAAGCTTTCAACCCAAGCCAACTTAAGAAAATAGGCAGCTTTAAAAAATACAAGTTAAAAATAAAGGCTTACTCTTAAGTGATAAGGGAACTTCACAATTTGGTCACAAATAACAGCCATGCACAACAATTGTAAAGAAATGATCCTGAGACCCCCATAATTAGATGTGCATATGTTGTAGATCCACTTGCACAAAGCTCTTCACAGGTCAGACACATGTACCCTTACAGAAGATGAAGAGTTGCTATTTGGTTTACCTTTTCCTTCTCAAACTTAGCAGCCATTTACAAACATGTGATCAACCACTTCCATATACATTGTCTGACCATTTATTTCAGACAATACATTGTTGGGATTTTTAATTCCACCAAGAATGTTAATCTAGCTTCAAAGGTAAAGAGAAACAGTACTGCCTGCTTTGTTGTCCCCTTAGTCACACCAAACAGTAGTTGCTAAAAGGGTACAAAAGACATATAAAACCAGGTATCATTCAGAATGCCAAGAAGGTTCATATCTTATTCCAAAATTGAATCCTTTTGTCCCACCATGTTTATGGCTTCTATTGCAAGGAGCAGATTTTGGGGGTAGTAGCTGGTTATTTTTTTGTCAAGAAACAGAGCATCAGAATATTGTCAAGGCTGCATTCAAAAAAGAATATTCCAGATAAAGGTCGCATTTGTAGCTTTAATTCTTATCATTTTGAGATTGTTCTATGCACATATTAAATCGTTTTCTCAGAGAAAATACACCACATCACCTTTTACAAAAGCAGGAACTCTATCATATACATGTGTCCAAGACACTAAAATACTCTGAAGATTTATGATCTTGAAAACTGGTATTTTTCACAGACTTTGCAAAGGAATTATTTAGCTGATTTTTTGTTTGTTTTGTTTTGAACAGTAGCTTCCCAAGAGACTTTCATGGCAGTTGGGAAAGTGAAGTTCATTTGTGTTTTCCATTTAATTAAAAAGAAAACTGATCCCATTGTGACCAACTGACACACGGAGTCACCGTGGATCATGGTTCGTGTTTGTAATCATTACAAGGAAGCACGAACATAAATAACCTCAACTACTTGCTGCTAACATCAGCTAGACCATAAGAAGCAACACTGACTCTGAAATAATGACTGTGTAACACAGTTACACACTTCTTTTCTCTCACTCTTATCTCCCCCATATTCTTCCTCACCCAGATTAAAAAAAAAGAAAAAAAGGAAATAAGAGTCACTGTGACCATGGGCCAACCCCAAACTATTCAATAGGTGAAGAGACCTGACTCAGCACTCCCATCCCCTACCAAAACAGCTGCCCTGGACATCTGCAAGCAAGAAAAGAAACATGGCAATTTAAGAAAACTGTATCTTTCAACTACAGGCCAACCAAAAGGCTCATCTTAGTCTCAAGGCCTTTCTCCTTCCCAAATTCCAAAGGCCTGCTGAAGACAACAGAGGTGACAGAGCTTCTCAGAAAGGGTCTCCATTCATTTTATAACAGGAAACAATAAGTAAGCTAACTTAGATATAGAGATCACTAGCAAATTCTTCTAAAGCACAAAGGAGCAAATTGATCTTGCAGCTCTGCATAGCATCTGGCAAAAGATACTGGCTCTTTTTTTTCAGCATGGCAAGAGATTTTAGCTTCACCTTTACCTTTATGACAATATTGAATATTATGCAATTATCCCTTAAAGGACAGAAATCACTTACATGAAAATACATTCGCATGCATAAACTACAAGTACCAACCTATGCACTGATTCTAAGAAACATTTGCACAAATCCATGTTTTGGCATTCTACATAATAGTGTTATCAGCATTATGTAAGTTCATCACAAGATTCCATGTTCAAATACCAATCTTTAAGAAATTTATCTTAATATTTATGAAATCTTTGACAGTCTTACTCAATATAAATGCCACAGATCTCTTTTCTGTCAGCCATCGATAGCAACCAAAATAGATACACATGAAGAGGGAACTGAATGCACCAACATTTTTATTGGATCGCAATGAACAACATGTCAGATATTCATCTACTGATTGCTTTTTTTGATAAAGAAAAAAAATAAAACCCAGTAATTTTCAATACTCCAAATGTATCCATCCAAATTCTTCAAAAGTACTGCCTAAAGTTGTATGCTATTCCACAAATCATTCAGATAATAATGAACATAAAGACACGCTTTTGTTCAAATCACACAAGTGGGATTACATGTGAACTGACCCTCTATGTGTTAATTGAAGACAAAGCTTTGCTTTGAGCTCATTACTGCTCTTACACATAAATTGGCAAGTTTAGAAAGTTTACTGTATTTCCTGGTTTCTGCATTTAAGTAGTTTGGTTTAAAAGTACAGGTGCACACCAGGAAACAAGCCCAGGTTTCACAAGTCCCAACACTACTTTCAGTAGTGTTGTACTTTCAGTACAAAAGAACAAAATAGTATATGCACAAAGAAAGAGAGAGGGAAAAAGAAAACAGAATTAAAACATCTTCAATTTTACAACAGCTTAAAAACATTTGTTACTTCTTTAATAAAGAAACAGCAAGCAAGTTTTCTTCCTAACTATATTAATCAGGGTGTCTTGAAAAAAATATAAGCAGCCTGAGTGATAAAAAGACAGATCACTTCACCAGTTCTCACTAGGGGTTTGATCTTCTAGAGCTACTGACAACAAGGGAAGCATGATTATGTCTTAATTGAGACTTTAAATAGTGCATTTCAGAAAGCAAAGTAGCATTACCTTGTTTTAGTATATTTTTAGAGAACTGAACACACCAGGTTTCTGAAACATAATTAAAGCTATTTTGAGACTGTAGCACCAACCCAAACTCAAACATGTTTCTAGTCACCACATTATTTCAGGAAATTGTTCAGAAACTGTTCCTAGATTCCGAGTGAAAAGATGAGAAATAGAAAGGGGCAGGGGATCCACAGGAATGTTTGTACTTCCTCCATTTCTTCTTAATTCTGCCCAAAAAAAGTGTTCCAGACTGTCACATCACCAAATAACAACCACACTATTAGGATATGCGCCCAGTTCAGAGTAATAACTACCAAATTTCAAAGTTTGGCAGTAAAATAAAACGCAAAATAGCATATGCAAGCACTTCTGTTTCATTAACTATTTTGTTATTAAAAAGCAGGAACTGCCAACTAAAGCCAGTTATCCCGCTGGTCTAATCCAGTAAGAACAGAGTTTGCTATAAATTAAGCCAGGAATCTTCCCTGTAGAAGAGCTTCTGGTACGTGAAGTAGAACAGTGATAAAAGAAAGCTGCTAAACTGCATGAAAATAACATGTAAGAGATTACCCCAGATTCGGTAAATCCTGGCAAACACCAAGTGTTTAGAATTCCTTTCAACTTCAACACTACCAGCACCTGGCAGGATTATTCAGCATCATATAGAGTCTGCACTTGTTTTTATCTAGGGGCTTTAAAAAAAAAATGCCAGCAACTATGAAGTATGAGAATTTTTGGATTTCATTCTCCAGTAGTCTCCTTAATAAGCAGGTGGTGTTCTCTAACACCAAATAATCTGTATTACAGATAGAACTCAAGCCAAAAGAGACATGGTTAAAGAAGATATGTGGAAACAAGACCTGTTCCACAAATGCTGAAGGTGAAAGAGCTATCACTTTAGAATCACATTCTTCATCTAAGTTTTTTACCCTGAATCAAAAAGGTGTAAATCGTTCTCAAAACCAGAAACAAATTTATCTTGCTGCCTGTAAAACAAGATGTTTCTTCAGCTATATGCTTCATTTACTCTATAACAAAGTTGGTAATGCAATGGTTTTTTACTGTAAACTTCAATGTAATATGTGCTTGTCCTTATTCTGAGCAAAACCAGTAGATAATAACACAAGATCTGCAGTGACTACACATACAGTATCCACTCAGGACTTTGTTCAAACATTGTGCATGTAACTTTCTCCTAGCAATGCTCAAATGTATAAGCAGCTGCATGAAAGTTTTTGGGAAAAAAATCAAATCAGTAAAAAGGCCATATATCAGTCTGTGATATACAAAAACCCGACTGAAAAGGTTTTTAACAGTAATTTTTATAAATTCAGACATGAAGTGAAAACAGCACCCTCTTGGCTCTTTGGCCCTTTCAGAGAATGCAGCTCCACGATAAAATACCACCAGCAGAGAAGTCAGTTTTTAAACAGCTTTCTATTCCCATCCTGAAGTGCAGTTCAGCACCTTCTCAGGGCTGCTGATACAGCTGTTCACCAGCTGTGCTATGAATCACCAAAATGATCACTTAAAACCACATACTTTTAACCTAGATGATTTCAGTGACCCAGTTTTGCAGAGCAGCCTCATAAACAGTACAGGCATAAGTGAAAATGCCAAAAGGTTCTTACATCCTGGATAAGGTTCTTACAAACAGGCATCTCCTCTTTTCCCAAAAGAAAACACAGGCTGCAATTACACCCTCAAAGTGCAAGAAGTCCACATGCACAGAAAGCATACTGAAATCTCCTATCTTATGGTATCTTTTAGATCTGCTCTAAGTTATCTCGATTCCTCAGATACCTCAGAGTGAATATATGCCACCTAGTGCAGCAGTCACAGCTAAGCAAATAGAAATAACTTACCAAACGTCTAGCAAATTCCTTATTTTCTGAAAGAAATCCATATCCTGGGTGTACCTTGGAAGACAACAAAAAAAAAAATTCAAGCTGATTGAGTTCTGAAACCAGACACCAAACTTGTCAGCACCTTTTCAGATACTGGGGAAGGTGAAGTAGATCACTAAGCATTTAAATAGGTCGAATACCTTAAAGAAACTGTCTTAACACACTGATTTATCTATCCTAAGTCAAGCTGTTGAGCTAGCATTTCTGAAGCAAACATTCCTTACTTAACTAGGGAGAAAGGGGCTGTTTGAAGAGCAATGAACTCTGGTGATCTGCTTCCTGTCTAAATTTTTAGCTCCATTGAAGATTTCCACATGTATGCTCATCCATGCTCTTCTCAATAACCACCACAAAGTACTCCTAATCCCAAAATATTTCCAGCACTGACCACAACAGTGGTGCATAGGTCCACAGTAATAGGAGGTCACTCCAACCTCTAGTGACCCTTGCTGGAGAGCACAGTACAGGGTCTTCAGCTGTCTAAATCAAGCATCCTGGTTTGCTACGTGCGTCCCAACATAGACCCAGTGTAATTACTTGAGATGCGCGTGGGAAAAATTTTCATTTTACTTCTCACGATTCACGTAAGGTTCTCGATCTAATTCTCTGATAGATAAAGTATAAGCCCTTTTATTCCCCTGTTTTAAAAAGAGTCAATATTCAGTTCCAGATTCAGAGTTCCAGATTCAGAAACTCAAAGGGAAGATAATATTTTTTTCTTTATAGGAAAGTTTTTGGCCCCTGAAAGCACCATACCAAAACATCATCTTTGAAAGAAGTTACAATGCTGATCAAACTGTTCCAGGGTAATTAGTGTTGTTCATATATACACAAATTTTATTTTAATAAACGCTCTGTGTAGAGTAGCTCTGAATAATACATTTATTTTGCTGACAGAACAAAGAACATTAGGCATGTGAACACAACTACATATTAGTTTTTCCAACTGATTCCTGCTAAGCTTTGAATCTCTGGCCAATTTGGAAGAAGAAAGGCAGACTAGCCCACATTTACACACAAGCTCATGTGCATTTTATAAACATTCTGAACCAAAACCAATTACAGGATGCACTATTTACCTTACCATCCTTCAAATAACATTTATATAACATAGAAAGTAATTCAAACTAAGTTTAGGCAAAAGCCTTTCTGGACACACTTTGTAAAACATTCAAAAAAGCCATTATGGCATATAAAGGGTTAGCGCTTAAAACTAATTGGGATTTTTTTTTTCCCCCAGCAAATTTGGAAATGAACTGAAGCTGCTCCCTGGTGTGAAAGCTGAATCCAGCAGCCACCTGCAGGATCAGCGACCAGTGCTGCCAGATGCTACAAAGCCTTTGATTTCCAGTAGCGATTTCAGACACATTTAACTCATGTGACATGAACTAACTGGAATAGCATATTCAATCACTTCCCCCCCCAACACCTTTAAAAAAAAAAAAAATACAAACTCTGGCTTTTCTGCTTTCTATATATGAAACAGCTGCAGCAGATAGACTCATTCAGACTCACAGCTTGGGCCCTGGTTTTCCTAATGACTTCCATGATGGCATCCATGTTGAGGTAGCTTTTGCTGGTGGGAGCTGGGCCAACACAGACAGACTCATCCGCCATTTTCACATGAACCTGAAGAGGCAATATTCTGCATTAACAGATGCTCCCAGCAAAAATAATTACCATCACCCAGTTACATGCACACAAATCTGATTGTTTCAAAGATAATTTACATACCATAACCACTCTAAAATGCACACTGAAATTACCAACACTGACACACAAGTACTTGCACAATAAATCTCATTTCATTTAACTCTGAGCTTAAGTCACTGTCAAAATGTTTTATTATTTCAATATATTATTTTTAATTTGATTAAATAAAATCATGAGAAATATAATTTTAGCTTCCTATACTGATCATCTATATGTAAATTCAGACAAAAACTACTTTGTTACATGTAACCAGGGTAGTCTAATATCTTAATACTTAATAACAAACATTCATGACCAGTTCTAAGCAGGCTCCCCAGGAAGTTGGGGATAATTAGAGTGAATTGAATGAAGGGATGCAATGAGTGTCCCTGCACAGCATCAGGTCAGCACCATGCACAAATTAAAGCCTATGACTAAAGAGTTCAATATCGCTACACACGAACCAGAAAATCTTGAGAATTATTTAAGCAGGCTCATGTTTGATTCCTAATTCATTGTATACTTATTTATATGTATTTGCCAAATACTTTTAGTTAAATACAAAAGGGACAAACATTTCCAACATTTTACCAGGAAAAATAAAATAGCTAGATTTGAAGTTAAAAATCTACGTACAACTTACATGCACACTTAACTTTAAGAAAAGTTATGAAAGTTTAATTAGATTGCTCTTTAACATGCTTTCAGAGTTCAGAATACTTTCTTTGTAGTAAAATACACACAACCAAGAAACCAAACAACCAGTTTTATCTCATTCTGCTTTTTGTAAGCTCCCTTTCAGTGTGTATTTAAGAAAGCATGCCATTGCCTAAACTGTGTAAGATTATTAGCTATGTCAGTAAGACTTGTGTGGAATGACAATTTGACATTTCCAATGTTTACCAATTTTAAAAGCTATTTTATGAACTATTTGATATCATCTTCAGCATTTGAAACTGAAAATACATTGTCTAAAAAGGGTGTTCTTTTAGAAGATGAGTATTAACATATGAGAAACAAAATATTTTTGGTCTATAAACATGAAATTTAATTCTTTGTGAAAAGGAATTTAATTTGCAAGTAGTACGAAGGCTGTCAAGTATGACAAACTAGTAAGAAGTAAAGTAGCCTGCATACACTATTGGCTCATTCAGAAAAAGTAAGGCCAGAAAAAAAATTATCTAGAAACACCGACAAGCAATAGTCAGACAGTATTTTGAACAACACAATGAGAAGTATGTAGTCAGGTAAATATAATAAACATGTATCAAAAGGACAAGAGTCCTTATTAAGCATTTTTTCTTCTGTTTTAGTGACTTTTTCTGAATTTTGCAAAAGTTAATCCCAGAAAGGAACATTAACTTGCCACCTAATCCAAAGTTTCCTTCTGGAGGCATGTCTTAAATAGCTTCTGGATTTGCTATATACTCAAGTATATGAGAGTTCACATAATGTCCTGGAATTGCCACACATTTCACATTTGAATTATTGCTTCTGTAAAGTCACAACGGTTTTGTTTTACCACTACAGCATTAGCCTCGCACTATAAACAGAGCAAAACCAAAACAAAAAATCCTAAGAACTAGCACAGACAATCCCGCAGCAGGATTTTAACGTTTTCTCCTAAGTACACCTCCGCAACCAAGTCAGCAATCTATTTTGACCAAATGCTATCAAGACTAGCCTGTCATCCTTCTTACAGCACTAAGTTCAAGAAACAGCATGGCCCCTGGATACCTTTATATTCATGATCAATTTATATGCTTTAAGTTGTTTTGAATTCCAATGTGGTTTAAATGTCTAAACAAAGTCATTCAAGATTAAGCTTAATTAAGCATGTATGTTTTACAAAACCAAAAGCTTCCTTACAGACAAGAACTAACTTAACATAGTTAGCTGCTTTTAGGTATTAAGAGAGAAACTCCACGCCCACACACTGAGACATCAACACAGTCCTACTAGTACAAAGAGCAGCCATTGAAGAACATCAGAATGAATACTATTACGTCATGTAACTATTTTTGGATTAAGGTACAAAGTCAAGTGGAAACAATTTTAAGTACTACAACTATTTTACTGCATAAGTTTTCCTGACCACAAGAACTAGCTCAAGTCCAACAGGCTTATTAATCCAGAAGCAAACTGCACAGAAATGGCCACTGGTTCCAGAGCTAGTTTAGGTCCAGGAGCCGCCTTCATGGCAAGGCACCTCAATCAGCAAATCCTGCCAGATCTTTACACAGGAACAGCTTCGTGTTTCTTCACTACCTTTCCAGCAAATAGGTAAGTAAAGCAAGGAGTCTATCAGGGCTGACTAGCCAGTCATTTCTGGCTTGGACTGGTTCCAAACACTGCTCCAGGCTGCAGCAGCTCTCAGGGTTCAGAGTGCAGTAAGAGGTAATAACAGGAACAGCAATTTGTTTCGGAGATCCTTCTACATCATATTTCACTATTTCAGGAGGATTTATAAACCAAGGTTGGTGCCAGGGCTTGCCACCACACCCCCGAAGACAAATATGTCCATAACCCAAAGTTTGGTATATAAGCACCACAAAAATAGTCAATGTCTGCTTTGTAGGAGATAACCCAATTTAGTAGGGCTGCATGGAACCAGAGCTTGTAAGTACCCAAATTACCTAGCTTATGTTAGCTCTCCTTTACCTGGAGAGTGGCACATATATTCATTTGACAGCAACATGCTCTCTTGCCTAGCCATACTCTTAATTTATTGAGTTATCCCTGTAATTAAAACTGTATATCAAATAATCCTGATTTCAAGATATCAAAATTAATAACTTTATACCTAAAATATACGTAGGTCTCCTAGAGATGTTCTGTTTCACACAGCAGAATCAAGGTAACCTTCTTCAGGAGTCACTCAGCTGCTGCAGATCACTAGTTGAAATCTATATTATTTACAATGCATATTAAATATGCATGCCTCTCAACACTGAAACATAGAAAAGTTTTCTCAGTATGGATATAGAATGTATTAAAAATTATTTTAAGGCAAGGAACTAAACCACATTCATATGCAATGCATATGCAATCTAACCACTTAGTTTTAGTGCATATGAATATATAAACAAAGACACCAAGATAATTTAAAGATCCCTAGTACGATAATTATTCAGCAACACCAGAGTTTGTTACCTTCATGTGAACCTGGTTCATGACAAAACTGTTTTTCTTCCCAATTTGTTTCACAGTGATTCTCATTTACTAATTCCAAAAAGGAAAGGCTGACTTTGAGAGCCAACAAAGAAAAATACATCTACATGCATTTCCTAACAGAGTGCTTAATACCACCTGCCTAGTTTCCACAGATTTTATATACTTCAGCAGTTTCTGAGGCTTATCATGTGACAGATGTAATGTACTTCAGTGTAAATGCCTAATTAACACATACACACACACACTCACTCCCCTTCTCCTCCATCTCCAAGGAGGTAAATGTCTGGGATTCCCAAGTGTCCCAGTTTTTCAGGGTGGGTCAGCCTACACATCCCCAGATCTCAATACAAGTTGATATTCACTCAGCAGAGACAGTTATACTGAGTTGCAAGCTGCATTTCCCCCCTAATTCTTTTGTACTGCTTCAGAATTTATATTATAGGTCAACTCTTACTGATGCATTTAGAGCTGATCAAACCTAAGGAGCAATTAAAAAAAACCTCAATGAAGAGAACACTTTCGCTTGGTATACTAGATAAGATCGAGCATTGTTTAGACAAAGAAATCTAATCAAACAAGTCATTCTCCTTTTATAGCTCAAATCAATATTACACATTGGAACAACATCCGTTGGTGTAAGTGGATTCACTTAATTGGCCCAAACTGCATAATACGCTCAGCAAGACAAATGACAATTAGCTCAACCCATAAAATAGGGCTAATGAGTAAATCCTTTGTAAGGTAGCTAAAAAAAAAAAACACAACCACCTCAAATCTTGCCAGCACCACTGCCAAAAGAGACAGACAAAACAGAACAAAAAACCTGTGACATTTAACAGTCTTGAGTTCAAAAAAAATCAAATGGATGCAAAAAAGGTTCAAATTTACTGGTTTGCAAAAACACATTTTTCATGTGACTTAAGTGTCTTTAGCAGCTTCACACTAAAATACACACAGGAATAATACAATAAGTCTGAGCACACAGTGTGCAGTATCACACAGCCTTTAAAGTGCTGTCTGCAAAGAAATACTGCCACACGATTACAGCATTTAACCTTAAAATAAAATAATGGAAACATTTCTATAGCACATGAAAAACAGAACTGTGAAAGGCACAAATAGCATAACTATCCCATATTTTCCTTATTTCTTTTTACTCAGCATTTCAAAAACCTAAATAAAAATTTATGCAAATAAACAAGCCAATCTACAGAGTCGCCAAAAGTAGATTTCTCTGCAAGCCTATTTTAAAACATTTTAATTTGATGGCCCACAAACAGTTATGCAAGGACTATGTAAAACAATTCTTCAGTGGTCTTCAAACATGTTTTGGTGAAGGGTATTTACTCACAATCCCCTCCAAGTCTACAATGACCCTCGAAACAGCCCATCCATTAGCATCTGTGGGATTAGATCCCTGATTGGTGGACACCAGCTGAGAACAATAAATGTGAAAAAAAAATAACCCCCTTTCCTTTACTTCCCTGTCTTGCCCTTCAAGTTTGCCAGCTGGTCAAAACCTGAAGATAGCAATAGCCTCATTAACTAGGGGCCTCAAAAATCCACCAATTTCAACTAAAATTAAAATGAATGGATCCAGGTTGAACTGAACAGTCTTTAAAAGACAATATAAACCAGGTGAGGAAGACTGCATTTCTAACCAAGACTAAGAGAATGCAGTTTTCAACACGCATCAAGATTTTCAGCTGTTTGCACTCTCACTTATAAACACTGATTTATTTTTATAACCTCTAAAAAAGAGAAAATAATCTCAAAATTGTCTCTCCCATGAACAAAGCTCTGGAACTTCATTGGCTGTTAATAAGACACAATTTTACTTGCCACATAAACTGGAAAGGATTCCCCACTGTACCTAGAGACCTGATCACTCCTACTGTGAAAAGGAGACCACATTAAGGCTGTCATGAAGTGATACTCAAACTGTGCTCTGCTTGCTGCAGCAAACAAGACAATGCCTCCTCACTACTGAAGACATTACAGATAAGAATCTAGAGAAGAGTCTTCCAGAATGGCTTTGGCTCCTAAAGTCTTTTCCCATATGCTTATTCTTTGACAAGTAACTTCAGTGAAGCACCTTCTAGAACAATGGGGGAAAAGAAGGCTTCTCCATCAATTTTGTTACAAGTACTTCCTGTATTTTATCCTCCAACACAGCAAAGACTAGAAACAAGTACACAAGTTTGCTATTGAAAATTTAGCAGAATTAAATGGTTAGTTTGTATTGCAACCTTCCACGTTTTAATCAACATCAGTCAGGAACAATCAGTCTTTCTTTGGTAGAATCACTGAAAAAGTAGATCAATAGTCATCTTGTTTACTAGTCTACCTTTGGATGAACTGAAGAATTAACACAGGTTGAGGAATCAGGAGGGGAAAACCAGAATGTCCTATCCTCTAACTCCAAGTCATTGCATCAACAAAACATTTGCCACAATCTTGCAGGAAAAGCATTTCCCTTGTCTCTTTCCACTGGTGTCTCCCTTTGGTGGGGCAGCTAGCAAGTTACTTCACCCAAGTGAAGATTAGAGGCAGCACAGCCACTCAACACAACTTTTGCTGATGTCTCGGGTGCTGTGAAGAAACAATCTGCAAGCTAGCAACTGCACTCATACATCTGCCAACTGTTTTTATTTTGGAGCACGTTATCTAGACCAAGTCTCCGGGAGTAACAGAATTTTACTTCAGAGCATACACTAACAATTTGGGAAGACATTTAAATCTGTTTACCAAAGGAAGAGTTGCAAGAGTTGAGCAATTCATCAGATTTATTTAGAGTAGCCCACTATACTGTCTGGATGCAAGAGTTTCATCTTTGGAATATATGTGATTCTGCACCTTTAAGTGTTTTAGAAAAAGAAATAAGTTTTTTGTGATGTTAACAAAATAGTGATGCCCTACAGTGTTTTTAGTAGCCTCCCTGCATTTCAAACACATCTGCACCCACATGTCAGCCTTTCCCTAATGGAATCTCAGCTTCTAAGCACATTAGCAAAGCAATAGGACACATCTTTCTCATGCTGTTTCTTTTTCCTGCCTCTCCCAAAAACAAGCTCACCAAGCAGGCTTTGTTTTGCTCTCCATAGGAGTAAGACACCTGGGAGACAGGAAAGCTACTGTTTAGACAGGTCTAGGAAACAGTATCTCACGGTAGCAAGGGCAGTCATCTACAGAACTTCCTATAGTAGAGATTTAGCTCTTAACTGAGCTAGATATCCTACAAGACATTTGGGATTCAGAGAAAGTAGCTTAAACTGAGCCATATTACAAAGCAACACAGTATGCATTGGTAGCATGCTCCTATCCACCATTTTCAGCTTAATTTGTATGGAGCTCCTCTTTCAGATGGATGAACGCAGGAAACAGCCATTCAGATGAAGTCTACAGATGACAGGCTGTAGAAATTACTTCCAGCATCCAAAGACAGCAGTTAACTCAGGGATCCCTGAAACCAGTTCCATGGTTGAGAGAACAGCTCACAGCAACAGCAAGGTGAATTCACAGCTACCTGGAATTTCAGCTACACAACAGTATTAAAAAGAAAGGTGAGACGGGAAGTATGGACATCAGCTAAAGGCAATATATTCTGAATCAGTAGCTGGAAGATTAAAAAAAAAAATCAGAAACAAAAGATGCAGGCCTTACAGTGAGTTATGCTCTTCCCAGTGTAGGGACTAACTTCAGGCCCAAAATGAACAATATATTGAGACTTGCATTAAGTTTTATAATATGCCTCACTTTAGGCATATACAAGATGCCACTCACAGGAGGATTCCACCCTTAAACTCTCCTCCACACTCAGTTGTAGCAATTGCAATGCTGCTGAGACAGATCAATGAACTGAAGTGGAAAAGTAATCTAAGGGGAGGGAAGACTAAACTTTTTCAGATCAGCAAGTTAAACCATCTTCCCAGCCACATGATCATCAGATCCAGTACAGTGAATGAATGAGAGGGGACAAGAGAGCCCGAACAGTCCTTTCAGAAGTACTTTAGACTTACAGAAATTCAGACATAATAAGAAACCAGTTCTAAAATGCCAAATAATTCAAAGAAAATACCAGAAAAAACAGTTTGTGAGTGAATAAAGAATGCCTTCACTCACAGAAGGGTGAGAATCTTCCAGTGCAGGTTTTCTAAAACAAAGATTTTCGTTATGTCTATGCAATATATGCATGTACAACAGAAAATATATATGCACGTGTATGTATGTACCCCTTAACCACTTCTGGGTACTCAGCGAGAGGGGTTTTACCACTGAGGCCAAGTACCAAAGCAGTACCTACAATAAATAAAAATTAAGTCATAAAACCTTAAAATTATCATCATGGCCAGCACAAGATTATGTTTTAAGTGAAATTAAATAATTTTAAATGCCTTATTAAATACTGGTACTTAATAATAGGTTATTACATAACATTCATAAAAGTAGCACATTTTTCCTTCAAAATTCCACTAATGTAAACATTCAGAGTTCTAAAAATTATGCTTTGTTAGGTCTTCAATAAAATTGTTAGTTCTACAAGAAAATTAATTCTCTGCCAATGTATTATAATTATTCATTACAGGATAACTTTGAATAAGATAGTCCACCATATAAAACCCATCCTAGGTTTTTTTTACCCTCAAAAGTCTTCTTTTGAAAGATGAGTCAGCTCTGAGATTTCAAGATGCAGATGTCAAGATGAAGACTATAAAAACAGTGCAATGGAGAAAAAGCACCAAGCATGCTTGCCATGGGAACTCACAGAACACAGTAAGCCAAAGTCCCATAAAATCTACTTGTTCAGTAATTTTTCAGTACAGGCTTACCTTTTTAAAAAAATATGACTTTTAGAAATCTGCCCATGCCAGAAGTGTCATTGCTTCTATGCCGTCTGTTTGACAGTCACTTGATCACATTACAAACACAGTAAGAAAGCACAGAGTAGCATTTCTTACAAAACAGTCAACTCACCACTAACTCTTAGCCCTAACTTAGATTTTAAAAAAGGGTCTGTCAGTGTTTGCAACCCTGTATTCAAAGAAAGTTTAAGCAGATTTTGTGTAATACTAGATAAAAATAATGACAGAAGACCCCAGTGTCAAGTACATAAAGAATTACATGTAAAAAATATATCCAGTAAAGGGGTACCAAAGTAGCTAACAGCCAGCAGGGTCAAGGACATCCAACAAAAAAAATAAAGTGCAGTTCAGAAGAACTAAGTTACAAGATTAATAGTTCAAGATGACTGCTAGACATGGCACAAGGTTATCTTTGCTTACAAAAAAAATTGAACTAGGCATAAAATGTATTTCTCAGTTTCATCTTATGGTGTAATGCTTTTAGAAAAGGCATCTATTGATCAACAGACCACTATAGTAACCTCCATTTCCATCCTTAAAGAGAACTTGTATGTCTATATTCTACAATGCCAAACATATTATCCATACATGAAGTGAAGCAGGGGGTATCTGGTAAATCTGAAAATGACTGTACAGACAAGCAGCTGGCTCACCAAGTCTGTAAGGACTATGCACAGCCTAACAAACAGGCAGGAACAGACAAGAAAACCAGCACTGTCCAAATACAATTTTCACACAGTAAATACCAAAACTGGACAACCCACAGATGCCAAAAATGCCAGACTTTATGTGATCCCACCCTTTTCCAGACCATCTGACAAAAATTTCTTCAACAAGGGTTTTTCTTTTCTTTACAGCCCTCAGAGTTCTGTCATGGCTATATCTCAAAGTGTAAAAATTTTATTTTAGCACGACCCTAGAAAAAACCTTGATTTGTCTGGGGTTTTTTAGATTATTGAGTAGTTTCCAAAACAATGTGTCCACCTCCCGACTTATTTTCTATGATGCACACTTCTCCATCTTAAGGTAACTTAGGAATAGCAAGTAGAATCTTAGTCTCCACTGTATCCCCTTAATCTCAGACGTTATTATTTCAGGATATCAAGTAGATTTAGTTTAAAAACAGTGCATGTATTGAGGAAACAGGTCTTGGTATATAGAAGAGCATTCTTCACAGGACACTATGAAGTTCCTCCCACCAAGAGTTTAAGCACAAATCTTGTTCCAATAAACTAAACAATAGTAAAGTGTCAGGTCTTCCCCCACACCTACTTCACCCCCTTCTACAAGAAGCTATCACTTCTGGGATCCTCTTTTTTGAGGTAAGAATTTAAGTGCTAAGGCAAATGCTCCCATTCTTCACCTTTGAACGCTAATTAAAAACTAGAAAATGTGGGAAGTACCACTATCAGAATAGCTTAATTACAGTATCATAAATACATGTGACTTATACATATAAATTCTATAAATAGATATTTAAATATAACTTAATATAAATAGATCTTAAATATTGCACACTTAGTCAATGTTAAATATATTTCATATGGTAAAAAGAGATAATTACATTCAATATAGGCAACACGGACACGACACTGAAGGAAAGAAACAACCTATTTCTGCAAGGTAACAACTGTTTCCATTTAAGAGAGGCACAAATTTTTGCATTCCTCACAAGATATAGATAATCTTCACAGGTGTAATAAATTAACTCAATCTTATGAATAGTTTTATAAGTCACTGGAGCAAATCTGTATAAATAAATTCTTTAAGTTTTGACTAAATGTTTTAAAATGAATGTTTTAAAAAAGCCTGGAATTAAAAAAAAAACCAAAAAACTTTGAAAGTTGCATAGAATCTACATAGCACAGCAACACATGCGCTTACAGAATATTTCCTTCTAAATCCTCTTTCCTGTTAGCATTTAGGTTTGGGTTTTTTCCCCTCCAACCTGCTAAATAAAGTCATATTTCCTGCTGACAGCAAATGATTGGTTTACCTATAACTCCAGGGGGTTTAACTATCCATCCTTTAAGAAGCTTTGACAGTTTAACCTGCTGAGCTCACAGCACCCAAGGGAGGGTCTTACTTGCAGTTTTACTTCTGCTGCTGCTGACCACTAATACTGACTCCACAGATAATGGATTTCAATAACAACCTCCTACAGGTTAACACTTTGGGTACTAGCCACAATACTGCCCTAATTAAGCTAATACATGAAGGTTACAGTTTGGCAGAAAGTTGTATTAAATTTGGCAGTGCTTACAATAGCAGGAAAAGTGCACATGGTCACCTGTCCACTAGCTCTGGGATAAGTGTTCCTACAGATATCATTCAGTTGGTTTATGGGTTTACACAACTTTTTTAAGGTGAGCTCAATTTATTAGTTCCATGTCCTCTAAATATGAATTTTTCCAGCATAACTGACAATTTCATGAGGGTATGAAATGGATGCCTCTAACCATGCTGGGCAAAGAATATGTCTACCTGGCATATAAATAGTCCATGCACTACAGTTAGAGGGTACTGGGTTTGGTTTTTTACTTTACAAGGCCTGGAGCCTACTGATAATGGAAAATATTAGCAATTTTATTTCTTTGAAGCTAAGTTACTAACACTGAAAATCAATTTCATATTTTAGCAAGCTATTTATTATGTAAAATTTTAAATATGTTAAAAACATCTAGCTGAGAGTGGGAAATAATTCATATTTACTGAAAACAAGCATTTGACAAAATACAAAAAACTGGAGAGGCATATGCTTAAATGCATTTTTCAGACTATGCACTTAGTTACTCTTTTTCAACACAGCATTTAAAAGCACACATGCACGTCAAAAACAGAGGGGGGAAAAAAGGTTCTTTGTTAAAAATCTGGTATTAACTTTACCTGCAAAAACACCTATTCATTAGATTTGATTTTATTTTTGGTAAAGTACACAATCTGACAGACACTCTACCAAGTAATAATGAAGCAGCATGGGAGCCATTTAATATATTTCTTGATTAACTCATTGCCTGTCCAGTTCTCATTCAGACATGTGCTCACATGTCATAATCGTCATAACTCCCATCATCCCTACAGTTAACACACAAGCTCCTTGATTAGTGCACAAATCCCAAACGAGCCATTGCTAATGCTAAATAATTCCCTTCAGCCTCCTGCGACCATACCACAGGCTCCCCAATTAAATATAATGTCTCTGATGAGCCATATTAATCCGGACAAATTCCTGCCTGAGATTCTAGCCCACTCACTTCCTCTAAAGAAGCAAGTGAAATAAAAAGAGGAAAGCTGTGTACATAAAAATTAGCCAGAAGAATAGATTTGCCATGAAGCTTCAATTACAAAACTTTGCAGTTACAGTTATGCTATTCATGGAGGCATCCGTGAAACTGGCATGTTAATACAAGTTTACTGATAAGTGAATATGAGTAAATTACCATTTTAATAATTGAAAAGCAAGCATGTAAAGCAGATAGCTTTTCAATCAGTTAATTACAATTAGCAATATCTAATCACATGTGATAAAATTAACTCAGATCACTTGCTGGTGGTATAGCAATTATATTCAGCTGGTCTTGTGCATTAAGCATCATTTGAAACATTGGCATAGCTGTGCACACCCACACAAAAGGTTTTCTCAGGTTATAAAAATATTGCACTAATGACCCATACATAAAAAATTCAGAACTTGTACCAAGAAACTACCATGCCTATTAAAGGCCTGCTGCAGTATCACAGATTATATGGTGAAGTCCACATTTTTAAAGATATTTACATAGGTATCAAGCAACATTAAAATATTTTAATAATAGAAAGGAGCCAGTCATGGATCAAATATATAATAGCCAAATTATAGTAATCTCCCCAATTCAAAATGGGAAGAGTCTCTGGAAAACCTAATCTTTCCAGTGTACACCACAATTCCTTAACATTTAACTCAAAATTGCTGCCATTAGCTGGAAATTGACTACTCAGATTTTATAAAAATCATAAGGAGTTCCTACGATTCCTATAGAGTCCAATGTCCTTAACCCTAGTGCTGACCCTCTCACTAGAAGAGATATCAACAAAGGACATGTAAATAGACTGTTGCAGAAGTATCCTCTAGTAGTTTAAAATATTGCTTGCAACTGCACAAATTGTAAGATATTCAAATAACCCCCATGAAATTTTGATAAGCTCTTCCCCAAGGTCCTTGCACCTTCATCCTTACACTAATGCACTTCATCTTCATTTACCTGATCATTAGTTTCCAGTTTGTTCAGCTGGAAACCAACACACACTAATTACTTTGACATCACAAAGTCCTATCTGTCTTCACCACCTCCCCAGACAGCAGGGAGAAATTATCAAGGGTAGGCATGATAATATCCTGATAAATGATGATTCACATCACCTCACTGTCAATCATCCAGAAGTGCTCACGCAAGATACCACTCAATCTCATTACTGAATCCTAGGGCTAAGAGTACAATACACACCAGGAGTCATATTTCAAACAGCAGGCCACCTGGATAAGATGCAGCTCTTGGAGATTTTCATGAATTTTGTTGGCTTTTTGTTTTAACATGGTAAATGTCAAATATTCATCCATTTTACCATGTGTGTATAGGCTGGCAGAAAAGGACATGCTGAAAAGCAAGGCAATACATCTTGAGGGTTCAAGTGAGAAAAAAAATCTAGGTTCTTCAGAGGGGAGAGGAGGAGGACAGGTAAATTTCCTTAATTTAAGGAGAAAATTCATCAATCTATCTGAGGTTTAAAAGTTCAGTTTAGTGATTTAAGTATCCTTCCTGCTGAAACAATCTAAATGTATTCAGAGCTCCGAAAGAAGTAATGCCAGCTTTGAAACTCATTGACAGAGGCAAAGTTCACTTTTTCCATGACAAAAAGCAGATATTCATAAAAGCAACGTTCTGGTTCAATAAACAGCTGATAGGGAGTGCGGGATGGGAAGGATGTGTGTGTGTGACCAGTCAAGGAGCAAAACAAAAATTTAGTAGGAGCTGCTTCCTCAGAAAATATCGACTCTTTCCCTACTTCCAAAATAATATTGTCCTTCCATCTCTCTCAGTCCAATTACACGTATAAAGCAACATCCAACAGATAAAGATGAGGACTTGCTATCCAGCACAGGATCTAAGAGTTGCTCTTTATGCTAAGGAATGGGGAGGGAATAACACATATGACCATCTCCTAGGTCTGTAACACACTCCATTTTCTTGCCCAAGAGAATCATGCACCATCGCTAAACTTGCACAATGATTGATCATATTGTTCAATGTATAGTGCATCGCTTATGGAAGAGGTGAGGGAGAAAAGAGGAAAACAATACTGAAAGAATGTGGGGGGAAAGTGTGAGGGAATTCCACAGCCATGTGTGGTATGTACTGTCAGGGAGAAGAAAAACAGTCAAAACTAAAGACCAAAAATTAAGAACACTATAGAAACAAACAAACAAAGAGCAAGCAAAAAAAGAACAAAGGAAGTACAAAGATGCACATTCTACCATTGCACAGCATTTTTCTGGCTGAAGACATTTAAAACACTCAATCCCAGTCAGAGCAGCAGGGTATGGATGATACTGTTACAGGCATGCTCCTTCTGCATCCAGCAGCTGCCAGCCCACACAACTGAGTCTGAACTTGGCAGGAACCCTCACATACACTTCCCTGCACCTCCGCTGCCCTAGACTGTTTGAAATATGATCACAGGCTCACAATGAAACCCTTGTCCCATTTCAAAGTACTCTCCTCCTGTGGGGCTACAGGGGACAGGCAGCAACTTACAGACTCCTGTTCAGATAATGTTAACATAACATTTTTCAAGGAGAAGCTCAGAGGTTTCTCCTTCAAATGTTCTAAACGTTCTAAAATATATGTAAATGCAAATATAACAGAAATGCAAAGCTCCATAAAAAACGCTGAATGAAGTCATTTAGGTGTGGCTGCACTACCTATCTGACACATACACTATTCAAAGTCTACATTTTAAAGCAGGTGTGAATCACTAACAGAGTTCAAAACTGAAGAGCTCTTCATAAGCTTCCTGTCAAAATACTTAGGCTAAGTAAAGACAGCTTCTAGTCTAAAAATGCTTACAGATTTCCTACTCTCAAATCTGTGACCCACACCCCTCACCTCTTCAGCTTATCAAACATACCTTACCAGCCTTATCTATCATGCTAAGTATGATACACAAATGATTCTACAACAACTTGGCCCAGAAAGGTTAAACACCATATGCTTGGCCAACAGAACTTGAAGCATTTTCCCCTTAAGAACCAAAGAGTCTGAAAATAAACATAACCTATTTGCTCTAGCACATCAAGCAGGGCAAAACTAAGAGCAGAAACAGAGAACCTTTTTCCACTGAACGCAACCTCAGTGCTTTCCTTCCCAGCTTTAGAGTAGGGCTGCTAGGGAGGGAACGAACAATGAGTATTTTACAGAAGTGGAGCACTTACAAGAAAGGAAACAAGCAACTCTACAAAGTATCACTCCAAACAAGCTTCAAAGTTACAAAATTTTAGAAATGTCATTCAGTTATGAAATTCATATATAAGTGTGTTTTCATTTTAACTTAAAAGCAAGCAGCCACCTTCATCCCAGGTTAACACCTTTGGTTTCTTAAGGAGCACATGATCTGACTATTTGCACTGTGAGAAGGCCACTGTTGGTTTAACAGCGTGAAGGCATACAACAGAAATTTCTTCTGCAGAAAGAATACTGGTGCAGGGAATACACAGGCAGGCATGCCTGCCTGTAAAATGAATTTATGAAAGTTAATGTGTTAGCTTTACTCACAGGAATCTGAAGGCAGAAAATTATAATAGTGATTGTATGCTTCAGTTCAGCTGATGGAAATAAATGACACACCAGCAGTTGAAGACTTTCTTAAAAGGGTATATCTTCAAATCAAAAACTTTGTTTAAATTTCTTTATGTTAGAGCTATAACAACTGCTTTACAAAAAAAAAAAAAAAAGAAAAATTTTAACACAGTGGTGCCACTTCTTGAATCTCAGTAGCCTAATTAAAAACATTAGCTTTCAGAACTCATTGACAGAAAAAAAAACCACATTTATTTTTGTTAGCTAAATTGGAAAAGAATTCCCCATAGAAAGATCAAAAAAAACTGGCACAGAAACAAACTTTAATATCAGACAAATATCGAGATGGACACATTAAGATATAAAAACCTACACCTTTCTCTTAAGTTATTGAAGTTAACTTGCAGTAGAATTACAGTACTTCCTCTAAAGGAAAAAAAAAAAAGTACATGGGAAACTGCTGTCAGCAAGTGTCATCACTGCAGAATTCAGTCTATAAGTTTATCTACCAATCTTGAGCTCCAGAGATACTGAACAGGAAGCACATAACAAAACTTCAGGCTCAATTCAACCCATATTCAAGAATGGTACTAAAAACTCTTCAAAACATTCAGCAAGTAGAAATTAAATACAAATTGCACTTCAACAGTAACTGTATCACGAGTAAAATAAAATCATATTTACTATTCAAATTCAGGTTATTATCCAAAAAACCCCAATCATTCATACATCTAAAATCCCACATTAGTCAAAACTTTGCATTTACAGAGAACAGTAACGTATTTAAGGTAGCAACAGACCCTCTACATACTTTCTTTTATCAAATAAAAGCTAACATTGATCTAAAAACATGAAAGAACATTAAAATGACAAAATACAACAGCAAAATCCATATTAGTACTATGGTTGAGTAAAAATAAACCTTTGAATTCATCATTTAATTACTGCATAAAGAATCACCAACTGCTGAATTCATCAAGTATTACACACAGTAAAAAGTCTTCTCAAACCAAAAGTACAAGAGGTGTTACAGTGGTTTCCACAGTTCTCAAAATTTTGCTATGTTTAACAAGGCAAACAACACAAGCAAACACACAAATACTTAAGTTTCAATCTACCTAAAAGTTAAGAGCAAGCAAAGTAAAGAAACAAAAGAACAGCACTGGGTTTTCAAATCCCAGCAGGTGGTCAACTGTGGCAGATAGCAAAGCTTACCAAGCCCAACCATTCTACACTTCATTCTCCTTTATAGAAAGGAAGGTTCACAAACCCAGGATCTGGTTTTATCAGGCAATAGCACTAAGTCATCCACACTCAAAGGGGCTTGGGATCATTTCTCACAGCACAAGTAAGTGACCAAAGAAAATGCCAACAGGCAGGCCAAGCCAGGCAGGCTTCCAGGACCAAGCTTTCACTGCACCATGCAGCCAACCTGCGAAGGTCCTCATGCTACAGAAATGTCACAGTACCTAAAACTTGTTATCACAGTTGGTTTGGGGTTTTTGTTTTGTTGATGTGGTTTTTGTTTGTTTTTTTTTTTTTGCTGCCCCCTCCCACCCAACCTATCCCTGCTTTTTTTTTAAAGCTTTTTTTTCCTGTTAGTCTATAACACATTCCAAGTACCAGCTTCTCACCTCCACAGAGCACAAACATTAGCCAGGCACTACCATTACCTTCATTATATTCAGGAAAAGCCTTTACAGAAAAAAAAAAATGAAATATCAGGCTCAGTAAATTAAGTTTTTCTTGGGTTCAGGAGCATTTCTAGGGGATTGGCAGTTCCAATACTTAACTAGCTGCATCCAGAAGAGCTAGTTAAGAGCAACAGCTGTGCATGTTGGAACAAAACCATCACTTGAAAGTTGAAGTGAAGAGCTTTGAAACAGCTAAAGCACCACATGCAAAATTGAAAAACACGAAGCACAAGAATAGCAAAATTATGTAAGAAACTGTCTTAAACATGAGCTATTATTAAACTTCCTGACATTATTCTCAAAATTTTACACTCAACTTTTATTAAGAGACAAGTAGAGACTTATATGTACTTTCATTATTCCCTTTTTATACCTTCTCAGAATCACATCAGTACTTTGATAATTGCATATGCCAATGAAAATCTTCGCTGAAAAAAGCTTCTCCAAAGCTGAACTTGATAGTTCTGTCATGGGTGAAGAGAAATTTAAAAAAACATCCCCCAAGTTAGAAAAAAAAAAGCCACCCACACAAACAGGTCATACTTCCATAAGCATCTAAATTACCTGTGAAGAGGCATTCCTTTTCCCATCAAATATGATGCAATAATCTTCGATCACGAAGCCTAGCCATGAATGATGCAATAAGTGGTCAAAGAGACACTTTCCTTCTTTCATGTTGCATAACCAAGGACTATTGACTAATCATGTATTTGCCCATTTGACAACAGAATACAAATTAACTTAGTCTGTTTACTTGAGTTCTCTCCAACCTTGTGAGCTTTTAAAACAAGCAACAAACAAAAGTGAACAATAATTGAGGATGGATAGGACCTCTAAAGAGCTGATCAAATTTTTCTATCACTTAGTAGTTTACCTAAGTTGACTACCTCACAAATTCAGCTACTAAGATACTACAGAACACCAGTAAGAGTCCTGGTAAAGCCACAGTAATTGATATCTACTGCTTTTTTTGGAGCAGGTCACATCAAAGACGGGCCACCAGATTAGCCAGGCACAATTTGCCGCAATAAACTCATGTCGACTGCTGTCAATCATTCTCATACTTCATGAGAACAAGACACAGCCTCCAAAAAAATTCACACCATGTTTTTTTCCAATTACTTCCTGTAGTTCTCTGGATCAAAGAAACAGTTATCCCCTTCCAGTCATCAGGATGCTCTGACAATACTGACATTTCAAAGATGGGAGAGAACAGTTTCATAATGAAATCAGCTCATTCCTTCAATCCAGATGCATGCCATCCCTCCCACAGACTTTTCTATGTCCCAATTCACTTATATAATCCCATTTGATCTTTTCCTACTGTGAACAGGGCTACACTTTTGCCTGACACTGCAACCAAGCTCATGGACCTAGGAGGCCAAGGAGTGGACCTTCCCAGTACAAGCCAAAGCAAATTAGGTACTGAGTATCTCAGACTTCTCCATACCCTTTGCCATTATCACGTCACCTTGCTCAAAGAGCCCTCATTTTCCTTTTCCTTTGCAAAAACTTCCTGTCACCCCTTCAATATGTAGTCAACACCAGCAGAGCTTTGGCTTCCTTAATTATGCCCCTGCACACTCTGGGTAACTCAGCTCTGCCTTTATCTGCTCTATATTCACTTTCTGTATTTGAACTCTGCTCAGGTTCTTGTGCTTGTAGAAGATTACCCCTGAGGATCAACAAGCTCTCTTGGGCCTCTCTGACTTACAAAGCAGTCTTCCATGAGATCCTGGGAAGCAAACCCTTGCCTCAGGCAAAAAAAACCCTGGACTTCTGAAGTCCATGGTTGTGATTCTGCTGTTTGCCTTGCTCCTCTCGGAAACCTAAACCTCACCATTTCAGAGTGGTCTTAGGGCTTCACATCCCTGATCACTTCTCTCCTTTTTCTAAGAGGTCCAGCACAGCATCTCCTCTGGTTAACTCAATCATTTGTGCCAAGAAACAACTCTCCACACAGTCCAGAAGACTCAAGTGCTTTCACTCTGTCTTTCCAGCAAGTATCAGGATGACTAAAACCCCACACGTGTACTAATGTCTTGGAATCACAAGGTTTCCTTCAGTTTTCTAGAGCTGGCTTTATCTGCTTCTTATTCTTGATCAGATCTATGGCATTCACCACAACATGGCCTAGTGGTAGAAGTCACAGCCTCCCCTATACTGAAGTTCTCCATCCTCCGCTCATTCAGCACAGTCTCTTGCAAAGCTCTTGGCTCTGCAGCTTCTCTGCAAAGAACCTGTCAGTCTGTTTTGTCCTTCCTGATCCTGCACGTCAACTCATCTCCTCCCTGCAGCTCCTTCACTTGCAACTCAGCATCTGGACCAGAGCACAATCCACAAGGGAACTCAGCACCTACTCTCAGCCTCAAATGCCCGGCAGAAACACCAAGCATTTGCTAAAGCCCAAGACACGAAAGACCACAGCCCTGCTCTTTCCATGTACTTTTAAATATCAACTTATGACTGCTGGAGAGATTTATGATTAACACATGTTCAGCTACTCAAAGACACTCTTCTTCTACTCTTACAATATGGTACCATAAGGAATTAATGAGGGCATGGAACAACTTTTGCAGTGAGTATCATAAGAAAGCAGTGCCCAAATTTAACTATGATTACTTTCAAAGCATCCCTTGAAAATACAGCATTGATACCATCCAAGAACAGACAAATAACTATTAAAAAGTCTTAAGAGTTACCCACAGATTTTTATATATCCATGTTAGTGAAAAACAAGACAAAATCAAAAGCATTCCCAAGTCCATACCAAAACATACAGATTTTCATTAGCCATTAGACATTCATGTGAACAAACTTAAAACAAGCCTTTTAACATCTTTCAGGATCTCCACAGTTCAGCATGATGATAGAGCATTAGAAAGAAGTAGTCCAAATAACAAGCAGTTTCACACATCTGACAAAGTACCACTTTATGTGGGACCATATGACAAACAAAGCCACTCAACAGGAGCAATCTGGCTATTGTTGTTCTCAGGAGACAACCACTGCCAAGGTAAATAAAGATATAACCCCATAATAACTGTACTGAGGTGGGTCACCTGATTCTCGAGAAAGTGCCTGTAACATACTTAGATAAGAATCTGCCAAAAAGTGCCAACTAACAAGAGCTGGAAGATCACCTGTTGACATCTGTTTTTATGCACCAACACACAGCAAGACGCACCAACTGCACTTCACTGTATGATAGCTGTATGCTGTAAGAGAGCTATGGGACAAAATCATAATCCAATATTACAAAGAAATTGTACAGTCAAAGGGATACAAAACAAATTTACGATTTCTCAAAAGGCTTTCTCAGACAGGCATTAGTCTAGACTAAGATTTCTGTATTATTGCAAAAAAAGGTCTTTGAAGATGAAAGGAAGAGTACATCACGTCTTTAGTCAGGCAGCTCAGACTACTTATGTGGAAGAAAGAATGTAAAGAACTGGTTTTTTTCCTCTGCTCCCCCCTTCCAAAGCACTATGACTCACTGCCCCCAACAGGTATCATCAGTGTCACTCTGAAACTATAGCTGCTTCTCAGATTAATTCATAATGCTTCAGGATACTACACACTGAATAAAACATATGAAAACAAAATTACAAGAGATCAACCTTACAGACATGCTTCCAGGACAGTGATGTTCCCTTACTACAAAAAGCAAACAAGGGAGATGACATGCTCTCGCAAGTTTGTCAACAGCAAAGCCCACGTTAAAAGCAGTTTCACTTTCACAACTGTCAGTGCCCTACTTTACAAGGCCAGTAACATTACAGGTCAACAGGTGAGCCGACATTAAACACCAGCTACAAAGGGACTGCAAGAATTCATACAACACTATATATCAAATTGAAGTCCAGGAATGAAACTGAGAGCACTGCCTAATTAGCACAGCAAGACAGAGACAGAAACCAAGAGGTACTGTACCTAAACCTAATACATGCATCTCCATAAATCCAAGTTACCACCCAGTACAGCTATTACCTTGCACCAACTATTCAAACACTGACTACCATTCTCCCTCTATAATAAACAAGATACATAAGGGTTGGAGGTGGTTGGTTTCAAACAACTATAAACGTATGTTAGTTGATACCTATAGATATTTCAGTGGTAATAAAAAAAGGTATCTCAAACACATCCTTTTTACAGTGTTACCTTGTTGAAAGCAAACAAGTGACAGATGCTTTTTGTGAACAAGTAGAAGAATATAACCTAAAACCACAATATCCATAAAAGTGACACGCATCTATACCTTATATCTTGCAAACTGCACCTTCACTTCATTTCCTGTCTCCAACCTTGAGTTTTTCAATCTTTCAGGCCTTTCATAAGCAAGTCAGTTCCTTGTTTAACACTCTTCCCCAGAAAAAAAGTACCAGGATCCCATCCACGGAATCACAGACTCCACAATACCCTAGCAGCTAACAATCTAAGAAAGTATCTGGCTTTAAATACCATGCTTCTTACAAGGATCTTTTAAGACAGCTCTGCTTCCTAATCCAGTTTTCACATAGTGTGAATCTGTATCTCGGATATCTTATTTCCTTCCCCGTTCCCTTTTCCCCACATCCCACGCTGGTGGGATGTGTGATGGGACTAACTCAAAACATTAAATCTACAATGTCTCTCAAAAGGTTAATCAGGTATTCTCCTTGTTCCCAACCACGTGTCCCCTGATGACACTATCTTTAGCATTCATTAACCTATGCAAAGAGTCACATCAGCCTGCTGATCCACATTTCTTTCTTTTCTTTTCTCCACCGTTCTCCTAGAGATAAGCAGCCTGGATCCACTTAACAAAAGGCTGCACAAGCAGTACAAAAGTGTAGGTACACAAAAGATAGGAAGGTAAGAAGGGGAGAGAACTACTCTTAATCAGCACCATCTTACATGAGTTGGAAAAAGTCATTTTCTAAGTACTTGTGAATGTTATTCACAAAAAACCTGCCTCATCAGGCCTATCTCTGTCTAGAAGTGATCATTATAGTAAAGGGAAATTGAGCCCAGGGCCTGCTCACCAGTATTTACACCCACACAAACAAAAAAAAGAGATAGTATTACCAAATAGTATTGCTCATTAATAGTGCCTGCAAACAGATCATCTGTGAATAACCACAACCACAGCTGATAACAAACATCACAGCTGGGACAATATAAACCACAGGAACAGCAGATGTGAATCTGCACGATGAAATATTTGCTGCAGAGGACATGGTTGCAGGATGAAGTTAGGAAAGAGGCAGAACACTCTCAATGCCTCAAAGGAGGAGTCATCCAAGGGACCTTCTGTTCTGTCTCCAATAGAGTGAGACAAAAACCATGCTGCTGCAGTGCCTCTCTTACAGAACAACATGGTATAACTATCTTTTTTGGTCAACTGACAATGTTTAATTGCATTAAAATTACTATACACAGCACTTTCCACCACCACCCCTAGAAAGACTACAGTTCAGCACAAGCAAAACAGACTACAACAGTGCTCCTTACAGCCAATGAAAAATTGATTATTTCCTCATCAACAGCACCCTCCACAAACCCACACAGTTTCAAAGCAATGATACACTTTTAAAAAAGAAAAAGCAGACTGTACTTGGCAGGCAAGATACAATTCTCACACTCCTTCCACAGAGATATTTCCCCTCCTGGGATGACCATCACCTGCATTCCTCATGCTTTACAAAACTGTTCAGTAGTTCACTCAATACAGCAGAGACAGGACAGTAACATCATCTCTGCCACATCTGGTGAAGAAATAAGCAACATGTTGTCTCACTTTTGAAACAAGAGGCAAATACTTTGAAGGAAGAGGAGAACAGCAACTGCAAACCTGACCCTAATGTTTCCTTGGTGTGATCTGGCACGTTCCTGTTCTGCATACCTTGCAAACAACACCATGTATGAAGAGTGAATTTCTCCAGACAGGACATGGAGGCAGAGTCCATTCTATATACCCTTCACAGCAGCCTGGGTATAGTGTATTTCAAAAAGGCATTAAAATATTAGAGTTTCCTTTTCATATAGGTACTCAAACAGATCTCTTCAAGTTATCTGAGCACAAACTCCTGAAGTGCCATTGGGATACAATGAGCTGTCAAAATTACTGAATTTCTAGTTTTGTAGCAGATGATGGAAGAAAGCTTTGCACATTTTAAAGATGTAAACAGAAAAAAACCCAAGTAAATGAGAGTCTGGACAAATGTTAAGACCTCTAAGTTAGTTACAAGTAAATGAAACTCCTCAGTTTTGGATAAACTTCCACTTTTCAAACTAAAAAAACACAAAAAAGTTTAGATTAAAACTTAAATGCCAAATTCCTCTCCAATATTTACTTTTGCCACCTAGATTTCTTAAGAACAAAAGAACTTGACAGCATCCTATTAAGCTATAGGGAAGTCTTCAGCAAAATTCTAAGTTTCTATTGCTTCAGCAAAAAGCTCATCTTGCTCACCCAAATTCATTCAGCTCAAAACAGACTTGGTAGAGAAGCTTACATTCTTCTTCAGCTTTGCAACCTTCTTAAATGAGATTTTCCCCAACTTCCGTCTGAAAACCTGCCTCAGACTCCAAGTTTAAAAAAAAGAAATAAAGTCAGGGAAGGAATACAGATCTTCTATTTCTAGTTAATTTGATTTTTTTCAATTTTCTGACACTGAAAAAGATTACAGTTTTGGGAGAAGAGCTCAAATCTGTGCAATTACCTTTACACCAATAAAAGCATTTGCATTACTTTTGTTTTTGTATTATCTAGCAGAACAAGATTTAGAACAGGCAATTTAATACAATAACACCTGAAGTCTTAAGTGACTGACTGAAAAAAACTTATATGAAAGAAGTATAACTAACTGTCCACTACTCTGTTAAGTTTTAGTAGTTTACATTACTTTCCCATGGGATTTTTTCAGTCATTTATAGTTCATTGCTTCATATGGCTATAGAATCCCTGCTGTGTTAAAAAATGCCAAGTAAAATTATATCTCATTCACTGCTTTATGCTATACCTTCTTTTGTTCAGATCCAATTAGTGAAAGCTTGTTCTTCATTTATCATACTTTTAGCTGATTACATTAGGCATTACAATAGTTCTCTAGCTTTCCTTGACAATGTTTGCACCATCAGTGTTACATTTATGGTTGAGGAGGCTCTTTCATCTTAACCCTCTATTCCAATCAGTTCAGGGGGAAAGAGTACATACGATTACTCTTGTTCAGCTGAAACTTCTTTGCTTGTTTTCTCATATCAAAAATAATTCCACTAGATGTTTTAATTAAAAAAATAATCCAAATTCTATTGGTCCTTCCCCACTTCACCTAAGTGTAAAGAATGTTCTGAAAGCTGAACACTGAAGTTAACAAAACCCAGCATTTTGAACAGTATACAACTTTTTTTCCTCTGCTTTCCCCAAAATAACAGATGTAATAAAAAAGTATTGGCCAGGATTTTCAAGACCCTAAAAGCATCCATTATGACCTACTTTTTTTCAAAACATTCAGTACCACGTGAGCAACTGTATGCTCCATGGGGGTCTCAGCAGCCATTTTGTCAGGTTGTTTTCCCCAACCACCACAATTATTTTTACGTCAGGACAATTGCTAAAGCAGCAGCTTCTCTTCCACAGCACAACTAACTTTAGACGTAACTTTTTTTCCCAGTTCACACATGCTCTCACCTCCACAAAGATAAATGCAATTCAATCCCATTTAATACCATTTCCAGCTATCTGTAATTTTGCATTAATACAGATGCATCCAAAAGTCTCTGAAGTCACCCATCTCCTTTTAAGTTTTGTTAATGCTCTCTTCACTATCACTGTAAAAATTTTAATCCATAAAAATTTTTCACGTCTTTGGCCATTTTTTAAATTAAGAGCACAAGCAGTGTATTTTTTTCTTTGTATTTTCCCTCTTCAGGTAAGCTTTATTTGGCTCTTGGCAGGTTGTTCAATTTTTGCGACATTCCCAGTTTATAACAGTCCTCTCTGCTGTTTCCTGAAATGGCAAAGTTTTAATTCCTTGAAATGAAAATTCCTTTATGCTCTCATAGTCTAGTGGACAGTTTTATCTATTAATGATAAAAGTATGTCAAAATTAATATTGCTCTAACAGCATATTCAAAACATTTGCCCTGGTGATGTACAGAAACTAAGTCTAAAGACCAAGAGAAAGCCGTTTCATGGAAAGTTTATATGTATTTCAGCTATTCCCACAACCTCTATTCAGCACCGTAAACTCCACAAGGATTTCAGATAATTTTAAAATTTTTTAAAAAAATGAAAGAAAAGTTGAATATTCAGCAAAAAAACCACACCAAAATGAAGCTCTAGGATAAGATTACTCACTAGCGAGTCTTACGCTACCTGCATTCAAAGACAATTATTTTAAGACTGTATACCATTCCTATCCAAACACCAGTGAAAATGCCTGCTTGAGTCATTTATGCATATCACTGGATAGGGAATAAATTAGAAGCTATTACTAAAGATAACACTGAATTGCTAGAAACCTTGGGGCAGTTTTCTTTCTCCCCTTAAATATTTAGTGAACACACTGAAGGAATTCTGCCTCACTTCAATTTCAGTTCTGTTTTCAACCAATATGACAGCAAGAGAGACGGAACAGACAGACTGGATCACCCTCTTTTACAGTTATTTTTGTAACAATGAATTCATATTAAGAGTATCAGGCTACCCATTTCTCAGCAAGTAGCTATAGAGATGATGTAATCGATATAGCTACAGGTAGTGTAATAAGGGGCCATTAGTACATCTCAAAGGTTACTCCACATTCTAAACAGAAAATTTATCTACTCCAATTAGTGCTATTTCTAAACACATTAATAAAAAAGTTATTTTTGTAAACCATCCCTACCTGCTTTAGTCACCTAAAACCACATGCCACTGGATGGACAACTAGTTCAACTGCATGCCTTGACATTTATTTCTGCCTTTGGTTCAATGACCATCATCATCAGGGTAGCTGCCTATCATATTTGATGTCTTTGCAATACAAGTCATGAAGGAGTGAGAGATGCTCTGTCAAGCAGAAAATCTAAAGAATATTAACAACTCTTGCAGCATCCCACTGCTAAACAAACAGGTTTCTCCTAGCTCCTTGAGGACAGAGGTTCCTTTGGCAGGTTGCATCAGCTCCCAGGTTTGATTTCAGGGTGTCTGTGATTTCACTATGACTGGTACAACTGAGAAGGCAGCTGTTGATGGATCCTGAACACAATTATGGGCAATTATGGTTGGATACTTTATGGTAAGCAACAGAGTCAAAGAATTTGGCCTCTGGGCTCATCTATCAAGATCATCCAAACTGGCAATCACACACATCACTGCAACAGGCCACGCTATTCCCACAATGAATAACTGGAGGTATCCAAGTCATTAAGACAGGCAACATCAGCTAAACTATTTCCAGTGCAAGCACACAACATAGTGATTAAAGGATGTATGGTAGACATAAATGATGTGTATAATTAGACCAAAAAACTAGCTTAGACTTAATACCACTTCCTTATTTTAAACATACAGAAGAGTATTTCAAGTAGCCTGCCTCTCATTTTCTTTAGATACTTGGAGCTTCAATGCACATAGCTACTGCTTAACCTTGCACAGATCAGTTTGATCAGTCTATAAGCAGG